>NC_079202.1:26521071-26660931 GCF_026745355.1 Beta vulgaris subsp. vulgaris | reverse complement strand
TGTAAGTAAGCTAAACTATGCACGATATTAAAATACGAAGAGATTACAATATAAAAAGGCCTTGGATTCGATTAGCATCTAGTTTGTGATCACAAAACCTTAACCCTTTACACTTCCTATGGTCACCTATCGAGAAGTCTAGACCTCTATCCTCCTAAATCGTGGCTAAACACACGATCTGCGTGGTTTGTACCGCCCTTACTATGACTTAACTCAAATGAATCACTTAAGTCAAACAAGTAGCATCAAAGTCGAGGAACACAATAGGATTACTAATGTTATCAAAGCAATAACATTTAATAAGTAATGCTTCTCTAAAGGCACAAGATTAATGTTCAGCATTTAATCAAACACCTAGTATGCTACATGGAGCTAGGAACACAACATTCCGATTATGGACCTAGAATTAGCATTAGATGATTCACACAACAATACTAGTAACGTTCCTAGCAAAGGTTATGCAAACATCATGGAAATAAATACAAGAAGCATCACAATGACCATGGAGAAAATAGAGAGTAAGAAGTTCTCACAAACAGATAAAAGTTCTCAACAACCAAATCCAAGATAAAAGTTTAAGCTAGCAAAGCCATAGAGTTCATTACAAATCTACCAAAGAAGAGAAGAAGACACCCTGTGGAACACTCTTCTTTTTTCGCCCTCCTTTCGTAGTTAGAACAAAAACTAAAACTAACATTACAACCTAACCCTCCAAGGGAGGAAAAGAGAACATAAAGGTGCTGACGCAAGGGTCGCGACTCCGACAACCCTCGCAACTCGCGACCATGGGCAGGTCGCGACTCGCGACACTGATCGCGGGTCGCGACGTGTAGTCTGCTTCAAAAAACCACCAAAAAAAACAAATCCAAGAGGAAGAAGAGAAGTAACTTGGCTTTTGAGTAAGCCATGAAGCTGTAGAGTGAAGACGATCCTCGGACGACGAACAACTACGAAGCTTGAACCACGGACATCGGAACTCGAACAAAGCTCGGAAACTTCGGAAGATGCGCCATAAAGGAACCACGGACAAGGACCCGGGGGTACAAAAAGTGATCGGAGGGCTAGGATGGGCCCTCGACTATGCCACCATGCAAACCACTCTCTAGACTCCTCAAATCACAACATCCTCCGACAACACCTCCTAATGTCAAATCTCTCCTAAATCCCGATACTAAGCTCGAACCGACACCAAAAACGACCCGAAATCCGCCTGAGATTGGCGGATAACTTGGACACATCACTTCTTCTACATTTCTATGCGATCCACTGTGCTTATATATTTCTTTACATGCCAAATGATTTAGAACTAATACTTTTGTTTATGCTTCATTTCCAATAAGAAAATTTTTAGTCCCATCTCTGTCATCTTGGATTGTCCAGTCATGACCTCGTTGAATTCGTTCAATAATTTCTCACTATTTCCCGTGAGAATCAGATCTTGATGGACAAGAACACTCTTGATATTATTTTTTAGGAGGCTTTTGTCTTCGATGTGTTTATGGGGTTAGATATAGAGGGAAAGGAGAAGAATATTTGAAATTTTGGTGGTATTTTTTCTGATGATTTTATTTATGAATTTTGGGTGTCGAGAAGGTGTATTTGTAGGAATAATAGGCCAACTATAGATAGTGATCCGTGGTAGAACTAAAACATGTGCGGTCGTAACATTTGTGACGCGTGGAACCACATGCCAGTCCCGGGTTGACACAAGTGGACCATACGATAGTCAAAAGCAATCCACATTCGGGTTCATGGTGATTAAGGGTTTCTAGGTGATGATTGAGAGGTGTCTAGGTGATGATTGAGAGGTGTCTAGGTGATGATTGAGAGGTGTTTAAAGTAATCCTTTTGAATAGTTTTGATATCCTTGTCCGAGTTTTGATTTTTGTAAGACAGGTATGTAGGATATTTTGAAGAGTGGAATCAGAATTGGCAAAACTGTTCTGTACTTGATTTCCGACTTGAAATATCCGATCAAAGACGCGTTTTGGGCCCGAAATAGTGACTCAAAGTTGAACCAGAATCTGAAATAAGCTGACCCGACCCAAAACCTGAACCAAGTACTCGAAGATAATCGAACACGGTCTAATCAACCTAGAATCGACTCGAATTATGATGATTGATGACCCGCCAGAACCCAAGATTGTTAGACATGAAAATAATTCGTACCAAAATAATGACCCAAAATGGACATGGAATTAGTTAGAATTGAAGACAACTTGTAATTCGTGTGTCCCAAAACAATTCTATACTACCCAATATGAATTTAAACATGACCAGTAGTAAGTATCAATCTCAACTATAAATAATGGAATATTGAGTTTATATATATATTTTATAGAAATTCAAATATCAACATAAAATTTTCATGGCAATATCAACAATAAGAATAAACAAACACGATCTTGAACTGAACCTGACCCAAAGACTACCCAAACCATAACCCATAATATTCAATATTGACAAGACTAACTTCATCTGACCCCGATATTGTCCCGAGCCATCCAACCGAAACCGTCCGGACCCGAAATATCATGGACCCTAAGCGTACCTGAACACGAATGCACTCGAACGGCCCTGAAAGCAACCCAAAGATAAAGTTGACCAAAATGACACGACTTGAAATGAGTCGACCCGTATTCGACGCGAACGACCCGTTTGGACCTCTAAGTGGAGGTATCATGACTCATAAGTCTGCGTAATTAGTGGGGCCTCAAAAATGTGTGATCCAAGCAAAAGTCACCGCACAAGGGGCTCCCCTAGTCCCCTACGGAAACTGGAATCATGATTTCTTCGATGAGTTTTTAAATCATAAGTTATTGCCAGTTCATAATCTTTCTTCTGTTCTATCTTTGTACTACTCTGGCTGGATTATCAGCAACTGGATCCATATTGTGCGTGTTCGTTCTAATGTCTTCTTGTTATCTCTACT
The DNA here is from genome assembly GCF_026745355.1 of Beta vulgaris subsp. vulgaris. NCBI lineage: Eukaryota > Viridiplantae > Streptophyta > Magnoliopsida > Caryophyllales > Amaranthaceae > Beta > Beta vulgaris. The sequence goes on along the minus strand of NC_079202.1, from coordinate 26,657,999 downwards.
CTGGTTCTGCCGTTCTGGTACAAACAGTGCTGCCAAATTTGTTCTATGGTTGACTCATTTTTAGTTGCTTTTCAATCTCAGTTAGTGATTGTGATTTCCTTTTCTAGAAAGAGAGACAGAAATACCAAAAAGACTACATGGAGGCGGTAAAGAAGCTTGAGGAGCAATGGGCAATTAATCAGCGAAAGCAAAGTAATGAAGCTAGTACATCTGGTGCTAAACATGATTCGTCAGATATATTATCTACACGAGAGGTAACCATTCTTCAATGTATCCATCAGTTTATACTGTTTTGTTCATTCTCCTTTTCGCTTCCGTGGCCCACTTTTTTTTTTACCAAATTAGTAGGTTGCAGCAATGACCTGGTTCTAATGTTCTCATGTGTTTTCTTTTTCTTGAGCTTTAGTTTTTCCTTGTAGTTATACATCTGCCTTGAACTATTCCTACGTAGCCAATGTGATCTTTGAGCTCTGGTTGGATGCCAGGATTATATATATCCTGAATATTTGCGAAACACAAACAAGATTTTGGATGTTTCCTGGTTTTCATGTTGGTTGGTAAATTACCCAGAAGTTGGCTAAGCCTCTACTTTATAGTCATTCTTCCAATGGACATTTTAGTTTCTTGCTGGTACTGTATGAGTCAGGAGTTAAGTATCTAAGCTAGTGTGACTACTGACAAATGCAAGCAAACTTTGTATTTTGACTATTTTATTGTGCCAATCAAAAGAGCATTTGCCTGTTCCTACTACTGGGAACATGTAACAAAGTTGCTTTTTTGGTTTTTTCCTTTTCTTTTTGGGAAAGCTAGTTACTTCCTCCATATCATAGTAACTTCTCACTTTCCTTTTTGCATGTCCCAAAAGAATTTGTATCATCTCTCTTTGTAAGCTAAGGTTACTTTCTCTCTTCATGACCACTAGTTTCTCTTTCAGTTTTTATACATGCTTTCTTTTGCTACTTATTTTCTCCCTCTAGAAGAGTATTTTTTATTCTACTTCAAATTTTCTTTCCTAATCCCAGTGGTACTTAAAAGTGAGAAGTCATGTATGGGATGGAAGGAGTTATATCAAACTAACATTGCATATTTCTGTAACATCCAGGTAAAAGGGAACTATAAAGGAAGCATTATTTTGACAATTAATAGATTTTGTACATGCTATAATATAATATGAGGGACTTACTGATTTTGCTAGAAAGGAGCTTGTTCTCAACTATCCTCACTGAATGTGGCGTTATTTTTAGTTTGTATTTTCCTTGCTATTCAAATCACTTATCCTATAGAGGTGTTTCATCATTCTTTTCTCTATGTTCCATGACCTTTAGAACATTTTTTTTTTCATTTACTGCACTGAGGTGCATATTTGTTTCTGTAAGCTTTGCTTATGAAATTGAGGAGTAGCAATATAAATGTGTCTATTAAATACTTTTTCTAATCAATGTATGCTCTTGAAGCATAATGCTATAATTACTTTTAAAACTGATTTAATGTGTGTCAGGTCTCTGCTGCTGAAGAAGTTGCTGAGGTGAGAAGGTTGCTTAGAGTGAAACACTTCTGAGGAAGGCTGCTGAGGAGGAGGCAGCCAATCTTAGAACTCAGCAGGTGCAGTCAAAGAGGCTAGAAGTATGCTGCTTTAATTGAGGACTCCTCTTTAGTGCCTTGTATTTTCTTCCATTGCATATCATTGACTTTTAAAGTGACAATATCCTGCATGTTCAGGCAGCTTCAAGTTCTGAAATATTGAAGCTTCATGAAATGTTGAAGAATGAGGCCAATCAGAGAGAGAAATTGAACGTGAGATAGCAATGCTACAAGGGCAATTGTTGCAGTTAAGCTTTGAAGCTGATGAGGTATGTTGCACTTTCCAGTCATGAAATTTTCAAAAATTCTAGATTGTATGTCCATACCATTACCAGGAGTGGTAATACCCGAGTACCCGGAGACTTTTTAGTCCTTTTGTGTAGTTTTTTTTGTTCTTCAAAAATATGTAGTCAAATTGCAGCTAGTCTTTCTAATATAAAGAATCACGATGCTTAAGATATTTCATAGTTTGTCTTTTAATTTCTTTTAAACTTCATTGGAGTCTGGAAATCGTATTCGTCTGCTGAAGTTGTTGACAGAAAGCCTTGAGCTTAGTTTGTGTTTCTTCGTTAGTCCAATGTAGATCCACGAGTTCTTTTTATGTCATCTCCAGTATACTTGCTGCTATAGATTTGATTAGAAAGCCTAGAAACCATCTGTGACTCTTGGATTCCTTAGGCATAAGCTAATGACAACATCATTCCCCTTAGTCATTTCACCAATGCACCTTAAGTTCACGTTGTATATGTTATCTCCTTCGACAGCACTGATGCTAGTCTCGGTTTGAATTTTTATATTATATAAAAAGCTGAATTGTTTTTCCTTTGCCTTGCTATGAGGAACACGATTCAGTTCACCTTTTTTTTCATCCGTGCTGAATGGCACCATTCGTAAACTACTTCTGGTATTGCATGAAGTGCGAATCTTGAGGAAGAGACTGAGGCATTATCATCTGTCCTCCACAAACCATATTGTATTTTGTATCCAATTGCCTATAATCTTATGGTTTGCTAGATGCGTAGACAAGCAAAACATGGATACCGAAGCAATGCATTTCAGTGCCCTGTGCTGTCATAACTTTTATGTCAGAGATTGTTGGTCTGCAGAAGCTTTTCTAGTACTCAAATGACCTTGTCGAATATATGTGAAATCATCATATTTTAGGCAAATACTTCAATGTCGACTTCATTTAATTTGGTTTTGGCTGTTGTATAGACTAGAAGAAGACTTGACAATGGGACATCCAAAGCTCATAGTGATGTTGATACTCAAGTGTCTCAAGTGCAGCCACAAACGAATGATGCAGGAAGTGAGGATAGGGGTTCGATAGCCAAACTCTTTGAGCAAGGTAAGATGCCATTATGTGAATTTTCTTTAGTTGGTCATGTATGGCTTGTTTCACTGCGTTCTTTTTGTTTTAACAAAAATAGTCTCCTTACAGTTGGTTTGCAGAAGATATTGTCATTGCTTGAAGCGGACGATGCTGATGTACGGATTCATGCTGTGAAAGTTGTTGCAAATTTGGCTGCAGAAGGTAAACAGTAAAGACTGAAGAGTTCCATATGATAAATGACTCGTTCTGGAAAAACGATTGTCGCATCTCTATTGTTAGAAAATGTTGTTATTAGAATTCTCCATGATCCTGCAGAAGCAAACCAGGAGAAGATTGTAGAGGCGGGTGGTCTTACTTCCTTGCTAAATCTTCTTAGAAGCTCTGAGGATGAGACTATATACCGAGTTGCTGCTGGTGCTATTGCGAATCTAGCAATGAATGGTGAACTTAGTTACCTCCTTTATTCTTGCATTTGTCCATCTTCTTTTCCTAGATATGCCATTAACTAACTGCTGTTCCTTTTTCTGACACTCCAGAAACCAACCAAGAGCTCATAATGGCCCAAGGAGGTGTGGGTTTACTATCAGTAACTGCCACTAATGCAGAGGATCCTCAAACCCTTCGCATGATTGCTGGAGCAGTTGCGAATCTTTGTGGCAAATGGTAAACCATGAATCTATGAAATTTTATTCTGAAGTGCCATAATGAGCTTCATTGTGTCTTTTTTCATTGTATTTCGAAGGAGATTGAAGGTTTTAGATGTTGGAGTTGGATCTCTAGCAGCTCATTGTTAGTTACAGTTTGGCAATAATTTATCAAATTTTGATGTCATCATTAAACAGAGTATATTATATTAATATGACTAATGACACGTCCCAAATTGCAGTCTATACTCTTCTGTTGGAGACTGAACCCTTCGTTCCTCTCACTCAGTGTGATAATTGATGCTCCAATTTGTGTGAGGGTAGCTAAGCGCACCTTAAATTTTGATGTAATTGGGATGATGATTTGCGTGTGGCACTTGTATTTTCTCCTAATGATCTTTTTTAAAGGTTTTTCCGTTCATATATTTGACTTGATTGTATTATAGGTGTTAATGTTTGCAGTCAAGGTGTCCTTGTGTAATATCAGTTTCATTAAATCCTTCAACAACAAAAATCAGTTGAGAAAAATTAATTTTTTTACTCGTAATATTTTTTAAAATCTTAATATTTCAAATTATGCAATTTTGTATGATTTGTTTGCTAGTACCGAATCTTTGTAGATCGTGTAATGTTGTCATGAACTTGGCTTACAAACCACTACTCTGTCCTAAAATGATCCCCAGTTCCATTTAGTTTGTCCGTTAAAGATTGCTCCATTTTCTATTAAGGTGACATGGCCTCAGTCTCTCTTTACTTTTTCCTACCCCACATGCAAAAGGATAAAAACGTACCAGTTCAATACAATTCAACAGTTAAAGGGCAACGGTGCAAACAAAAGGGATGGAAGCGAATTTTTTCTTTTCTTTTTTTCGTTGTTTTCATTTGGTGTAAATAGAAAATTGGTTGAATATTACTGACCATCTTTTTATCAGATAAATTGCAGGCCAAGCTCAGAGGTGAAGGTGGTATTAAGGCTTTGATGGGGATGGTCAGATTTGGACATCCTGATGTCCTTGCTCAAGTTGCTCGGGGCATTGAAACTTTGCAAAATGTGAATCCAGGGCATCAACTCAGGGTAACTGTAATTTATTTATTGAACTGATACCGGTCGTTGCTTCTTGTTAACTATTTATGATTGGTGATCAATAAATGCATAAGTCATGCTTCTCCCTTTCTCTCTCTCTTTCTCATTCTTGATGTGTAAACTATGGATCAATCTGAAAAAATACCAAATTATTTGGATTTGGGTGGGCATGTGGTATTAACTACATAGCGTTTCTAGTGGGTTGAACAATGGGATTCTGAATTCTGCTGCATTCATTTTTATCGGATACCAACACAATGACCCAATCCGTAATCTCCTATGAATACAATAGCCTACTTTATCGTTTTTTACTGATACAATAAATTTGAGAATAACTCTATTCTGCTGCAAGATATTACTATATTTTATACTCTGCTTACCTTTTCTTTTTGGATTCGGATTCAGTGTTTTACTTTCTTCAACATGCGTAATTTGTATCTTGACTTAGAAGCTTTCGGTATTCTCAGATTTGTTTAGACATTGGTGGTTGGAATTTAGACTTGAGATATTTACCTATTTGGTATCTATAAATACTTGCTGCAGTTTGATATTTCCTTCTGTACCTAAGGAATTGTCCTTCGAATTGCAGGGTATAGAACTGGAAAATCTCTGCTGATTGAGGATGGTGCACTCCTTGGATTGTACAGAATGCCAACAATGAAGCATCTTCAATTAGGCGGCACATTGAATTGGCGCTCTGCCACCTTGCTCAACATGGTATGCTTTCTATACCTCAAGTCTCTCGTCTGTGCTATCTAGTCAAGCACCTTGCTTACATACAATTCTAATTTCCATTATTCAGAGGCAAATGCAAAGGACATGATTAGTGGGGGTGCCCTGTGGGAACTGGTTCGTATATCACGTGATTGTTCTCGTGAGGATATTAGGAGTCTTGCACGCCGCACACTTGGTTCTAGTCCCACTTTCTTAGCTGAGCTGAAGCGGCTGCATGTGGACTGCTAATATCTGCCTCGTAAATATATTCAATATGGACAACAGAAGCTTAGGAGTGTATAGTGGATTTAGGTAGGAGTATTGCCTTTTCTTACCATTTTATTCTTCCTTAATTATTTTGGCTTGTTGATTTATCCTTATTACTCGAGCAATCGACTTTTCCTTATTTAGGAAAAAACATTAGATAGATAGGATTATATAACGCCAGTATCATAGTGATCTGGGGCAACTTGATTTTTTGTAAAGAACGAGCGTGGCTATGGGTTTGCAGTGCGTGATTTAGCCAAAATCATTCATAGGTAGTTTTTTGGAAAAACTTGAGCTGAGGAGCTGGTGTTTAGTGTGGCCTTTCAGGCTTCAAAGTTGTAACTGATGTGCTGTATAAAATGATGAGGAATTGCTGTTATGATTAGTCTGGCATTGTCAAGTTGGAAAATATACTAAAAATTTTCTGACATTCTTGTTCAAAGGACAACTTTCAATTCACGCCTGTCATGCCATATGGTTTTTGTTTAAATTTGACTTCACTGTTCCTTCAAAACAACAAAAATAAATAAGACTACACTGCAGGAAGCCAGAGCCCCGCTTGATTACCTCTCGTGTTGGTTTTAGTTTGAGGGGGATCAAAAGCAGGAAATGACCATATACTTCTTTCTGGAAATCAACTGTGATCATGAAGTATCGTTTTTACTACTTGCTCCATTTTTTAATGGTTGTGACACTTTTTTTTTTTTTACATTTTCGAATACGCAATGTTGATTATTAAGATATTTGATTATTTATTAGTAATATAGACATAAAAAATGGTTCTTTTAGAAGACATGTTAACAGTGATTGTGATAACATATGTTATGGGTAACAAAACTTGATCAAAGTGAAGTTTGTAAAAAGTAAAAATAATAGTTTATCTAAGACATTTTTTTTAGAAGTTTTAGCGACTTTTTATTTAAGTTTGTAGATACCGTCAAATTAAAAGTTTATAGATAATGCAACTCTTAAAATACGGGTGGAATTTTATTTTAGAAAATACAAAGCTTTTTTGAAAATAATTGTCTTTTATTCTGTGAACAATATTTTTTCATATGCTTAGCTCAAATCATTGTTCTTTTATCCCCTTTACTTAGGAACAAGTTACAAATCATTACTAACTTGACAAATTATATGAAAAGCTACAACTTTTGAAACTCACAAAAAACGCCCAAGATCACATGTTGGTACTAGGTGACCTATGTTAAGTCCTATCCATTGTGCACATGTGAACTATCTTGCACGAAAGATAAATCACCTTAGAAGTACCAATCGATTTTGAACGAGACTTTCTTTTAAGTTTACAAGTACTTCGAAATCTCCTCTTCATTTATAAGTATTGTAGGCTCATTTCTACATCTTTTTAGAAGTTCTTACAATGTTCTTTTAGTTCAGCAAGAAATTGAGAAACGGTACAATCCTCCTCTCAGATTCTGATTTGATCCTCCAAAACCACATACTACCTCTCTATTGAGAATAACTACTCATTTAGTACTATTCATATGGTTAACATTACAAAACTTTGACCATGTTTTTATAAGTAATACATATAACATATGAGAAATCAAAACATGTGGAATTTGTAAAATTCGTGTTGACGTGAATAAAGATCGTGATAGTTAAAATTGTACATTGAAAAACGTGTAAAAAGAAGATGAGTGTTATTCATGAAACGGAGGAAGTAGTATCAGAAAAATGAAAGATATTATCTATCCGCTTTCTATTTCTATATCATCTCTATCTTGTGTCGCAACCATGTATGACAAAGATTCAGATCCAATATGTATTTGGAGACACGTAGGGCCTGTTCTCCCCAGCTTATTTTCAGTTCAGTTCAGTTCAGTTCAGTTCAATTCAGTTCAGTTCAGTTCAGTTCAATTCAGTTCAGATCAGTTCAGTTCAGATCAGTTCAGTTCAGTTCAGACCAGTTCAGTTCAGTTCAGCTCTTGACAATACTTTTACTCTCACATATCACTATTCATTTCAGTTCAGTTCAGTTCAATTCAGTTCAATTCAGTTCAGATCAGTTCAGTTCAGATCAGTTCAGTTCAATTCAGTTCAAATCAGTTCAGTTCAGTTCAATTCAGTTCAGTTCAGTTCAGCCGTTTTATGCCGAAGAGAACAGGCCCGTAGAATTTGCTTAAGGTGGAGTTGTTCTTGTGTCAAAATGATAATTTTTTTTGAGGGGTGTCAAAATGTTAATTAATTAGACGATAAATAATAAAAGTTAGGAAAAAATAGGTAAAAAGTTAATCCTCTAAATATCTATACAAAAATCTTGTAATACTATCAAATCATTGATGAGAATAAAGAATAGAAATTTAATAGAAATGTTATATGATTTGACAAGAAAAAAACTAATATGAACCTGGTGCACACTAACTTAATGTACACCTTATCAATCTCACGTGAGTTTTAATAATTACAACTTTTCGTTTTTGCCGCGTTCAGTCTTCCGCTCTTTTCTCTCTCCTAATAACTTCTCTTTTCTCTGATAACTTCACTCTCCTGATAGTGTATTTTTAAAATAATATAGTGTATTTTGAAATAATATAGTGTATTTTAAAATAATATTGTGTTTAAAATCATAGTGTTTTGCTGAGTTTTTTTGGCATGATAGTGTTGCATATTATAGTGTATATTGACATAATATACACTAGGGGAAAAACAGAAAGGGCTGCGCAGGAAGGGCTGCGCTTTTTTTAAAAAGCGCAGCCCTACTAAGCAGAAGGGCTCTGCTTTTTAAAAAAGCGCAGCCCTACTAAGTGAAGGGCTGCGCTTTTTAAAAAAAGCACAACCCTTCCTGAAAAAATTTGAAATTTCGAAATCGCGAGCTTTGAAATATTGAGCGGGGATTCAGATATATTATCCCTCATTCTCTCTCCTCTCTCACGTCCCTCATTATTCCTTTCCTCCTTCTCTCTCATCCTCTCTTCTCTCTCATCCTCTCTTCTCTCTCAAAAACTCCCATAAACATTTGCGACAAAAACCTTGAAATGATTTGCACTAAACATGCCGACGGAGTCCGATTGCCTATTGTGATACCTTTTCGGAAGCGGAACGGGCCAACGAGTCAAACCCACAGCTACGCCATAACGTTTAGGCTTTTTAAGCCATCCGAGTTCGTTTAAGCCTCTAAATAGGCATTTTAAGTTTTTCCGAAATTTTTTTTCCCCTTAAATTATGTATTAGGGTTTTGTTTTATGTATTTAAACATTATTAGGTTAATGTTTGGAGGTAGTTCTTGTATTTTCAGATCTATAATGTTCTTGTATACTTCTCTTTGTTATTTTGATTAATGTTCTTGTATACTTCTCTTTGTTTGATTAATGTTCTTGTATACTTCTCTTTGTTTTGATTAATGTTCTTGTATTTCATCTTTGTTTTGATTAATGTTCTTGTATTTTCAGATCTATAATTTCTTGTATTAGTTTTTGTTTCGTTTTTTTCATTTCGTTTCATTCTTTTTTTTTGTTTTGGGTTTAGTATTTTCATATTCGTTCCGTTCTCTTCTCTTCTGTTTAATTTCAGAAATTTTTTTTTTTTTTTTTTTTTGTAGGAAGGGGTGCGCTAGTTAGGAAAAAGCGCAGCCCTTCTAGCTCAGAAGGGCTGTGCTTTTTCCTAACTAGCGCAACCCTTCTAGCTTAAGGGCTGCGCTTTTCTAGCGCAGCCCTACTTAAAAAGTGAAGGGCTGTACTGAAAGGGCTGCTGTCAAAAAGCGCAGCCCTACAGGCCTTTTTCAGCGCAGCCCTTCTGAATTTTTCCACTAGTGATAGTGTATTTTGAAATGATATAGTGTATTTTGACATGATAGTGTTTTGCTTGTTGTTTTGACATGACAGTGTTGCATGATAGTGTGTTTTGACATAATATAGTGTATTTTGAAATGTTATAGTGTAGTTTATTTGTATCTTATAGAAAATTATCATAATCGATCGTTATAGTGTTTGACATGACATAGTGTATTTTAAAATGATATAGTGTATGTTTGTTCTGAACATCTGTTTTTCTTAAAATTTTAGGGCGAGAAAATCTTATTGAAAAGAGAGAAAATCGCGCGGATTTTGGAAAGCGATAGTGACTAGTTTGTAGTGAGGCACGTGTCTAGGCCTGGTCCACACTATTTTTAATATGAACCGGGTCCACACAAGACGGATTGATTTGACAAAACATGTCCAGTTAAATTTCTGCTAAATGATTATAACTATAAATAGCTAACAAGGTATTTTCTCCATTTTTTTTCAGTTCTACCATTTTTTCTTTGCATGTTTACCAACACAAAATTTTGAACCATAATATTTTTAATTAAGTATAAGTAAAAATTATAAAAAGTTGAATTTTGAAAATAAATATTGAGAAGAATCCAACAAGATCTCATATGATCATATTTTTCCTTGTATCTGTATTATATAAGTGAAGGGGGAGGTATGGTGTACCCCTAGTGAATGACTATATTATCCTTATTTTTTTTAATTATATCAATTTTGTTTAAAGTTTGAAAATAATAATGGGTAATCAATCAGTCAAAATATTTGTCATTTTTAAAAACTACAATTAGAATAACTTAAAATTTATGTTCTAAAAAAGGAAAGACAAAAGTTTAAAAAAAACAAAAATAAATTCATTTAAGAATATCAAAATCTTCCATCAAAAGGAAAAATTGCCAAAAAAAAAAATATCAGCAATATACTTCCACAACATTATAGTCATGTAAAAAAATGATTATTTTAATGGTTTATGTAATTTCAATTTGTGTAAGTCAATTACATAGAGGATAATAAGGTCAGATCAAGAACTTATCTGAATTTAACCGAACTTATTTTTGCTGAAAATAACTTCTAATAAGTTGAACAAAACATAACTTTTATTGAAAAAACTGTCAACTTAAACCATGTATTGCGTGCATGTTAAACTAGCTATTCGACATTACGAAATATCACAATAAAAAAATTATCGTTGCACGCGTTGTGTACTTAGAAAGCTATAGCTAGTATATAATTTATTTATTTTTTGAAAGAAAGCTAGTATATAAATAATACAACATAGTCAAAATAGAATTGTAAATGGTGTAAAAAGTTAAAATTATAGAATTAAAAATACAAAGAAAGTAATATGTTGGATTATTGTGAAGTCTTGTGAGCTGACTCACCATAAATCCAATGTACTATGACCAACTTCAATGGGATCACAGGATGAAGTCTAATGAGCCCTAAGATATTATCATAAAGTTGTATATCGTATATATATTGGAGCTAGCTCAATCCTATCACTAGTGGAAAAAAGCAGTAGGGCTGCGCTTTTAGAGGGCAGCCCTTTCCATCGCAGCCCTTCATTATTCAAGTAGGGCTGCGCTAGAAAAGCGCAGCCCTTCAAGACGAAGGGCTGCGCTTTTTTCAAAAAGGCGCAGCCCTTCATGATAGGAAGGGCTGCGCCTTTTTGAAAAAAGGCGCAGCCCTTCATGATAGGAAGGGCTGCGCCTTTTTGAAAAAAGCGCAGCCCTTCTTAATAGAAGGGCTGCGCCTCCTTCACAAGCGCAGCCCTTCTTGCTTTAGAAGGGCAGCCCTTCTACCCTTCTTACTTGAAGGGCTGCGCTATTTTAAACTAGCGCAGCCCTTCACTATAATCTTTTTTTTTTTTATTTTGCTTGCACACAGCCTGCACATACCAGCAGCACAGCCTGCACCCACACACCAGCCCCACCCCCACCCATAACCTCTCTTGGACAAGAAAAAAATGCAAATTGCAATACGATAATATATGACAAGTGGAGAAAGGTAATAATTAACTTCAAATATATTAAAAATGTAAAAAGTGTACATATATAGGTGATAGAAACTAGCTAGTACATTATTGTTGGAGCGAAAATCTCATCCTATGCAATCATCGCGTAATGTAGGACGCCAACTTATCCCGAACTTCGTCAATTTCTTCTTTGGTGAAGTTCCTCAAACGTGGTTTGGAACTAGCATAAACCTTGCAAAATAACCAAGGAATAAACATATACAAAAAGTCAATCATTTTACCGTAGTTAGTACTTCTAAAAATGACATATATCTTCCCGAAATGGAATCAAAATCAAATGCAAGCCTAAAAGTCTACACACTAGTTATAATATATCTCATATAATCATGTTCAAAGAGAATTTGAGGTTAAATCACTTCATAACTACATTTTGGGAGCGAAAAGGCCAAATTAGGCCAAAATAGGCCGGAAATGGCCTTTTTCGTTCCCGAAATGAAACAAACAAGAAATTAAAGCCTAAAAGTCTACACACTAGTTATAATATATCTCATATAATCATGTTCAAAGAAATTTGGGGTTAAATCACTTCATAAATACATTTTGGGAGCGAAAATGCCAAAATAGGCCAAAATAGGCCGGAAATGGCCTTTTCGTTCCCGAAATGCAACCAACAAGAAATTAAAGCCTAAGAATCGATATACTAGTTATAATATGCCTCATATAATCATGTTCAAAGAGAATTTGAGGTTAAATCATTTCATAAATACATTTGGGAGCGAAAAGCCAAAATAGGCCAAAATGGCCGGAAATGGCCTTTTCGTTCCCAAATGCAACCAACAAGAAATTAAGCCTAAGAATCTATATACTAGTTATAATATGCCTCATATAATCATGTTCAAAGAGAATTTGAGGTTAAATCACTTCATAAATACATTTTGGGAGCGAAAAGCCAAAATAGGCCAAATAGGCCGGAAATGGCCTTTTCGTTCCCGAAATGCAACCAACAAGAAATTAAAGCCTAAGAATCTACATACTAGTTATAATATGTCTCATATAATCATGTTCAAAGAGAATTTGAGGTTAAATCACTTCATAACTACATTTTGGGAGCGAAAAGGCCAAAATAGGCCAAAATAGGCCGGAATGGCCTTTTCGTTCCCGAAATGCAACCAACAACAAATTAAAGCCTAAGAATCTACATACTAGTTATAATATGCCTCATATAATCATGTTCAAAGAGAATTTGAGGTTAAATCACTTCATAACTACATTTTGGGAGCGAAAAGGCCAAAATAGCCCAAAATAGGCCGGAAATTGGCCTTTTCGTTCCCGAAATGCAACCAACAACAAATTAAAGCCTAAGAATCTACATACTAGTTATAATATGCCTCATATAATCATGTTCAAAGAGAATTTGAGGTTAAAACATCATAACTACATTTTGGGAGCGAAAAGGCTAAAATAGGAAGCCGGAAATACAAAAACAATCTAATAACCTAAAAGTTACATACCTTTCGAAGATCAACAACATCTTTGCAATAGTTGACGATATCGAGCATGAACCTCATGACGTAATACCCACACGCAAGTCCACCTTCTTTCGGACACTAAAATTCACCAAAGATGCAATAAATGACATGTTATATGTGTATTATGTGTTTGTATAAAAGGATGCAAAAAATATTACATGTTACCTCGACTAAATACCAAACAGGAGCTTTTCCTTGTCGAAGTCCAGATGAAGTAATCTTCTTCATCACACTACATCAATACACATTATTATAAGATTAGATGTACATTATATTTAATAAGCTAATAAGTGTGCATATATAGTTTCAATTAGGCTACCATTTAACAATGATTTGACTAGTAAGGACCGTTATTCTTTACGCAAAGAATCAAAGTGGTAGACTTCGTTACTTGACACACATATTGCAATGAGTGTCCAATGGTTCCTACAACAATAAAATAATTATTGTTATCGTAGAACAACTAATAGGTCAATTTAATTAATTAAAAAGTCAGTTTACGAAGCATACATCAATGTAAGGAAGAAGAACGATCTTATATCCAAGACGAGAACATGCGTTCAAAGAATCCTTGAGATATACTTTAACCTCTTTTTCGTTTTGTACGCAACTGTCATCTCGTACAAAGCTTGGACATAACCAACCAAAGATTGGCTGACTAGATCGCCTCACATCATTGTATGGTGGTAGTGCTTCCTAGATTTTGCATTCGCGCTATTTTGCTCACGAATTGCCTGAAACGCACAAATATAAACAAAGGTTAGATATGGTGTTATATAATATTGGATCTGAAGTAATAAATCTTAGCTAGTAAAAAATTCTTACAACAACTTCTGGGGTAGTTGTTTTTTGTGCAACAAATGCATGCCACTGCTCAGCTGTGATATGCCTCCATATCTGATATGGAAGCTTGGAGGGATCCTCGAATGATGTGTCACGTGAAGCCTCAGAAGAAGGTGTTGCTTCCCCGTCGTAGATTTTCTTCTTCTTTGTTCCCCCGACTTTTCTCCGCTTCGTGATCCACCCCGACACTAGCTTGGCCTTGAAGTCTCGGAACCTTTGGGCAACTGCGGATAGAAACAGATTCTTCTTCGCTTCATCGTTTGGAATATGGAATTGATTCTACAAAGAACGCATATCACAAATTACTCAATATTAATAGTATATTTAACCAAAGTGTTAAAATTCTAAATAAGTATACGCGAATCTTACCATAGTATCTTCCCAAATCATCTTCTTCAAAGACTCGGGGACCTCTTTCCATGAGTGGAGAATGGAGAGCTTATGCAGCAAATCCCAATTGCATGGCATACTTTGACGCCATTTTCCACAAGGTTGCCCCAAGTGATCGTACTCCAAAGTCATTAGGGTGGGTTTCCCTAGTGACTTTGTAGGTCCCCTTCCTTTCCTCTTTTTCGTCTGCAAGTTCTTACTTGCAATTGACGTTTGTTTACCTTTTTCTTCACGGCGAGCCATAACCATTTGCCGTTGTTCCTTTTTGTGATCGAAACACTCATCCTCGGTAGTGTGTTCCGCACTCGTATCCGTATGCACATCCTCCATGTCCCTGAAATGGTAAAAAAACATACGAATTAATTAAAAAAATTTGGCAAAAAAAAATGTAACATAGGGTAGGTGGGCGGTGGGGGGGGGGGGTTGGGGGGGTCTGCAGGGGGGGAAGGGGGGGCAGGGGGGTTGGGGGGGTCTGCAGGGGGGAAGGGGGGGCAGGGGGTGTGGGGTCTGCAGGGGGAAGGGGGGCAGGGGGGTGTGGGGGGTCTGCAGGGGGGGGGGTTGGGGGGTCTGCAGGGGGGAAGGGGGGCAGGGGGGTGTGGGGTCTGCAGGGGGGAAAGGGGCAGGGGGGTGTGGGTCTGCAGGGGGGGAAGGGGGGGCAGGGGGGTTGGGGGGTCTGCAGGGGGGAAAGGGGGGCAGGGGGGTGTGGGGTCTGCAGGGGGGAAGGGGGCAGGGGGGTGTGGGGGGTCTGCAGGGGGGAGGGGGGAGGGGGTCTGCAGGGGGGAAAGGGGGCAGGGGGGTTGGGGGGTCTGCAGGGGGAAGGGGGGGGGGGGGGGGCGGAGGGGGTGGTGGGGTGCAGGAAGGGGGGCAGGGGGGGTTGGGGGGTCTGCAGGGGGGGAAGGGGGGGCAGGGGGGTGTGGGGGTCTAGGGGGGAAGGGGGGGGGCGGGGTTGGGGGGTCTGCAGGGGGGAAGAGGGGGGGCGGGGGGGGGGGTTGGGGGGTCTGCAGGGGGGGGAAGGGGGGGAGGGGGGTGTGGGGGGTCTGCAGGGGGGAAGGGGGGCAGGGGGGTGTGTGGGGGGGAAGTGGGGGGCAGCGGTGGGGGAGGGGGGTGTGCAGCAGGGTGGGGGAAGGGGGGGCAGCATGGTGGGGGAGGAGGGTGGGCAAGGGGGGTGGGGGTGGGCATGGGGGGGTGGGGGCGGGGCATGGGTAGCGAAAAGGCCAAAATAGGCCGAAATAGGCCGGAAATGGCCTTTTCGTTCCCGAAATGCAACCAACAAGAAATTAAGCCAAAAATCTACATACTAGTTACATTATACATCATATATCATGTTCAAAAAGAATTTGAGGTTAAATCACTTCATAAGTACATTTTGGGAGCGAAAAGGCCAAAATAGGCCAAAATAGGCCGGAAATGGCCTTTTCGTTCCCAAAATGCAACCAACAAGAAATTAAAGCCTAAAAATCTACATACTAGTTACATTATACATCATATATCATGTTCAAAAAGAATTTGAGGTTAAATCACTTCATAAGTACATTTTGGGAGCGAAAAGGCCAAAATAGGCCAAAATAGGCCGGAAATGGCCTTTTCGTTCCCAAAATGCAACCAACAAGAAATTAAAGCCTAAAAATCTACATACTAGTTACATTATACATCATATATCATGTTCAAAAAGAATTTGAGGTTAAATCACTTCATAAGTACATTTTGGGAGCGAAAAGGCCAAAATAGGCCAAAATAGGCCGGAAATGGCCTTTTCGTTCCCAAAATGCAACCAACAAGAAATTAAAGCCTAAAAATCTACATACTAGTTACATTATACATCATATGATCATGTTCAAAAAGAATTTGAGGTTAAATCACTTCATAAGTACATTTTGGAGCGAAAAGGCCAAAATAGGCCGAAATAGGCCGGAAATGGCCTTTTCTTCCCAAAATCCAACCAACAAGAAATTAAAGCCAAAATCTACATACTAGTTACATTATATATCATATGATCATGTTCAAAAAGAATTTGAGGTTAAATCACTTCATAAGTACATTTTGGAGCGAAAAGGCCAAAATAGGCCAAAATAGGCCGGAAATGGTCTTTTCTTCCCAAATGCAACCAACAAGAAATTGAAACCTAAAAATTGGAGAAATTACACACACCTGAGTTTATGTCTCATGATTCATTGAGCTTCCGCTTTTCTTAGGATCCTCAAGTACATGTATCCCTTCCGTGTGATCTACACGCATATAATTCTCCGACATATTACATCATCTTCCACACGAATTTCAGGATAGGTAAAGGGGGAGGTCCTCAAATGCATCATATTCTTCCTCATTATCAACATCACCAATACCGAGGATACTCCTTTACCAGGTACAACAATTGACCACTTATGATCAGCAGGATCAGTTACAAAAAAAACTTGCTTCACTTGTGATGCAATTACAAATGGCTCCTCAGTTTCACGTAAACGACTAAGGTCAACAAGGGTGAAACCGCAAGGATCATCGTTTCTTACACAACGGCGATTATTGTCAACCCACGTGCAACACAAGAGGCAAATATTAAATGTACAGTAGTCCAGCTCCAGATTTCTTGTATTCGCCCATAGTAGTTGCTTTCAGCATGTACAGGCGACTTATCTTTCGAGCTTGCATATTGTGTAGACGACGCCACAAGTGAAACACCACTATTTTGTTTGTGATCTTGACTTGAGATCTTGACGTTCAGTCCAAAAGTATACCCATTAATATCATAACCCTCATAAGAGCGTACAGCTTCACGAGGTACAAATGCTAACCACTTGACTGTTTCAGGAACACTTTCATCCAAATCATTGAGTACTCGTTTATGAAACCAATCAATGAAAGTCTTGTTATGCATTTGCGTCAATGCCCTCACTCCAAAAGATCAAATCAAAAGAACTTGCAGGTTATGGTATGAATTTTCCACTCCTGATGAATATATATGTTCGTCGGTAAAGGATAAAATGAAGAGGAACGGGGAAATGGCTACGGATATCATATTTTTCAACGCCGTCAGCCTGCATGCAAGCATGTCAACAGATTGGGTAGATTTATGTGATGGGTTTCCTCTTCTTTTTGGGGAAGACATGTTTCCAGATATGAAGAAGAAGAAAAGGAAGTCAACAGATTACTTGGTTGAAGACGAGGGAACGAGCAAAAAGAAGCGGGTCTAGTTTTAGTGTATGTTATTTAGTTATTAACATAAATGTAAGTTAATTCAACTTTACTTTAAGTTTTTATATAGTCTGTAGTGTGTACATAAATATAATTGTAGTTGGTGATCTCTGTGTGTTTTTTGAGGAATTATGATATATATCCTACTTTTTAAGAGATACTGTATTTATCCATGTTTTATGATGAATTTCGTTCGTCTAATTATAATATGTTTACATGGTATTTTTATGTAGCGTTTTCATTATCATATATGTCATTTGTGGTTAAAATTACTGTCAAAAAAAAATTACTGGCTAAAATTAAGTGCCCCATGAGAAAAGCCCCCATAAGAAATTATCCAGATTAAGTGCACAATGGGAAATGCCCCATAAGAAATTACCAAGAGTAAATGGCCCAGATTAATTTTCCCAGATCAAGTGGCCCAGATTAAATCTACTAACCTTGAAGAACGTGGAAATTCAGAAATTAACTGTCACCAGACGCATAATGACGCACAAGAGATAGTAGACTAGAGAAAGAAATAATGAACTGTCACAAAACTTCTCAATTACTGAAGAGTGACTATTGATTAGACACCAACTAATATCTTTGTTTATAAATATCAGACACCGGTAGTTACTCTATTTTTACATTTCTCTACACTAACAGCAGAGAAAGTAAGAAAAACCTCTACGAAAAAAAATTCACACACAGAAAAAAGGAGGGAGCAAATGGAAATGAACAACCTTTAGCCCACCCTATGTTCGCCGTAGAACACGTAATGAGAGAATTAATTATTCCTAGGTGTGATTGGGATACACAAGTAGCAGTCAAAAGAGCATGCAGGTTATGGAGGGAGTTTTCCCGTCCTCGTCATGAAGATGTACCTGCATGGCAAAGGTATGAAATGCAGAAGAGGGCGGAAATGGCTAATGATATCATCCGTCATGATGCTGTGAACCTACATGCAACCATGTCAATAGATTGGGCAGACTTCTGTGATGGTTTTCCTCTTCTTTTTGGGGAAGACATGTTCCCAAAATCAACGGTTGAAGATGAGGGAACGAACAATAAGATGAAAAGGAAGGCAACCGAGGAGGACGAGGGAACGAGCGCGAGCACGACCAAGAAGAATCGGGTGTGCTTCTAGTTTACGTTCTTTAGTTACAAAAATATACCTTAATTCTACTTCTTTTTCTAACTAAATTGTCTAATGCAAAAATATACTGTTCAGTTGACGTTAGTAAGTAGTCTTTAAATTTGTTTTTTTTATATATATAGTGATGACATAAATATAGTTGTAGTATGTAATTATTTGTGTTTTCAACCACTATGATATGAAGTATTTATCCTAATATGGTCATTATCATTATCATACCACTATGATATGAAGTATTTATCCTAATTTTAACTTGTTTACATGGTCATTATCATTATCAAATTTGGAAAACTGTAAAATATCAAGATCACGTGAATTTGTGAGTTTATGGTGTTCGAATCCTTATAATGCTCTAATTCCACATTATAATTTTTTTTTTGTCGACCATCATTATAATGATCTTCGCAATAAATGATTTTCTCTTCCCAACAATTGAAATACTAATTGTAGATATATTTACGTATGATTTTCTCTTCCAAACAATTGAAATACTAATTGTAGATATACTTACATTCATAAATGAAGTTGAAGTATATAGTCAATCCATAAAATGGTGTGGGTTGTTATTTAAATTTTAAATTTTATTATGGTATAATGGCCAATAAATCACTTACGATACACATGTACCACTGCTGAAGAATTGAATAATCAGTTACTTCGTACCGAGTGTAATATATTTTAAGTGAAACTAACTGATTATTCAATTCTTCAGCAGTGGATTCTCACAATGTAGGTAATGATTTCATGGGCTCGAATCTATAGACCAGCTATTTCTCGTTAAAAAATACTTCATAATACTTGATTAGTAATAAGGGCATACTAATTGGCCCAATTTGTAATTGCAATGTTGTTAATTACAATGACCAACTCACAATGTAGGTAATGATTTCATGGGCTCGAATCTATAGCCCAGCTCTTCCTCGTTAAAAATTAATAATAGTAATATGAAGAGCAACTTGGCATACTAATAAAGGGCCCATTGGCCCAATGTTGTTAATTACAATGGCCATTTACAAAAAAGTATGCACACCAACTCACAATGTACTTAATAGATCAATAAAACTACTTTCTTGCTTCGTTCTCCGTTGACATAACGTCTTCACATAGCAGCCGCTCCCGTTCCTTCGACATGTTATCCTTTATAAGGGATACAAAGGAATTTAAGTGTAAGTAAACTTATGTTACTATAAAAAATTATCTTAAGTAAGTAGTTGGATAAGAAACAAATACCACAACAACTCTCTCCACAAAACGATCCGCACAAGCTTTAATCGCAATGAGCATATGGACACCACAACTATGTCTATCCGTGTTGAAAAAATATAATTCGTTATCATGTAACCTGTATAAATAGTAACTAACAATCACAAAATATAACTTAAGATAATCATACGTGTCATTTTGGAGGTTCATGTCCAAGCTCACAGTCGGCCAAGTATGTATGCCCCCTACTCTCCAAGATGGATCCAAAGCACTAAATAACGTATCCATCGCATACCCCTACAATGATATTTCTTCCTTCAATGTTACCACATTCCTTATAAAAATAAACTACATAAAAAGGTCAATGGCACTTTACCAATTGTGTGAGGCTCAGATGATGGCAATCCGATGCCTTCTTTGGCTCCAATGAGTCCATCACCAACACTTCTTCCCTATTTGGAGAGTAAGCCGCGCACCACCAATGCTTATTCTCAAGAACCGGAACAAATACCTTAAACAATGTTAAATTAATTTCAAATTGTACTAACGTCGATTACTATACCCATCAACAAATAGTTCAACAACTTTCACTACTTACATGTACTATCCTTTTCCAAGAAGTTCCAACCATTTGCTTTGCATAAGACGATACAAGTTCTCTACATCTCTTATACCATCATGGAGTACTCGTATCTACAAGATAACACAACACACATGAGCTCCTTCCTAATAATAACATTCCTTGCATTTTAGCACTTTATTTGAATCTAACCGCAAATGTCGGGTCAATCATAAACCTCCTACTCCTCCCTGGAAAACGTTTCTCCCACACTTTCGTGTATAAAAGTGCTGCCAACCTAACATACTGCAACCACATGTAACAATAAGGATTTTAACAAGTTTAAATAAACACAAATACACTTAAAAAATACGATATAATACTTACATTATCGTCAACCCACCCCCTAGGACGTACGACAGAAGCACAACTTTGTAAAGACGCGTAGTTCTGGTCACACTTAATCATTTCTGTCGTCTTCAGCGCACTACGATAATTATCCCTTACAAACCTCCCTAGCTTCGCCTTGTGTTGCTTGTATTGCCATGGCCGCCATGTCTCCTTATAACCTTCAATTCTTTTAATCGACCACTTAGTCTTTCGTTGCTTGCGACTTCGACCACCCTCATCCTCAATTACCTTATCCCCCCATCTTCAATTAGCTTACCCCCTCATCAACGTTATTTCCACTTAAACCTCCAATACCATTGCCACCATCCTCATCCTCATCCTCATTCTTATTTATAATCTCATCAACATTATTTCCAACCCGTTCACCCACCAACCCCACACACTGCTGCTCACCTATACCTCCACAACCGTTGCCACCAACCTCATCCTCATTTATAACCTTATCCCCCCATCAACAATTTTTCCAACTTGTTCACCTATACCTCCACTGCCACTACCACCAACAACCTCACCTATACCTCCAATGCCACCAACCTGCTCACCTGTACCTCCACTGCCACTGCCACCAACAACCTGACCTATACCTCCACTGCCACCAACCTGCTCACCTATACGGCTATACCTATACCTCCACTGCCACTGCCACCAACCTGCTCACCTATACCTCCACTACCACTGCCACCAACCTGCTCACATATACCTCCACTGCCACTGCCACCAACAATCTCATCCTCAATTATAATCTCATCCCCCCCCATCAACATTATTTCCAATCAATTCACCTAAATCTTGCCAACAGTATTTAGACCCCTCCCCATGACTTTCACAAACTTGGTTATCCTCATCGCCATTATTATTCTGACCAATAAGATGAATTACTTCACCAAGATGCATTGTTTCTGTATGGGGTTGGGACAATTAGTAAACATTTACATTAATACATCATTTCCATCACATTTTACAATTACTAAACCCATTACTTACCATATTCTCCTAAGCCCTCTTCTACGCGGTACTGTAAAGGGTGCACAACATTGGGGCCCGTCTCCTTTTCCAAGTTTGGCCGCTGCTCAACAACTTCTTCATGCCTTGGAGCTTTCTTCTTCATTCTCCTTCTTTTAATTTTCCTGCTAACGTCAGCTTTACAACGACTCATTTCCTGCATTCAAACAACAATATTCCAGAGGATGTCTTCAATAAAAACCAACTGGTACACATTAACAAACATATTCCATAAATCTTATACACCAAATATAACACTACCTCAATATCTTCTACTGTAGGCATGACATCCCGAGCCTCCAGAGGATGTCTTTCCCCATAAGCGACATCAATACCCTAATTAACATTTTGAACTTCTAAATTAATATTCTAAACACATAAATAACCTAACCCAATAGGCAATACAGATTCAAAATATACACACCCCAAGCTTGCCGTAATCACCAGACGCCAGCAAATCTTCCTTCTTCACCTTGTTCACATCTACAGTACTCCATGCCCGTATCCTTGGAAAAGCGCCCCACATCAATGGTGGTCGGCGCAACCGATCAAGATATAGAATCTACATCAATTGCATATAAATTACTAAAGCAAAAACATTTTCTACTACATCATAAATACAAAAAATTATAACATGACTTACCGCTAAGAACATAGTGCACCACCACACCCTTAGCAAATCCATCAAGGTATAATCTTTTTGAAAATCCACCAATCGCATTCATGAGATGATCCAGCAACAAACTACACCAATCATATCATGACTCCTCTGCTACAAATGCAGCATACAACATACTGACAGACATTCTCTGACATGTCGTCGGGCATATCATATCATTTAAGGCCATTATCAGAAAGGCCTTCTTAAATTCAGCATCTGAAGATATTTCACCATCAACAATTTGTTTAATTACACTAGCTTTAATTCTCTTAACACCCCTTACACCCGAACGACTAGTATACCCATATACATAAAAAAAAACCTCATTACCTCATCACCACCCTCATCATCATCACCATAGAATGGTACGGTCTTCGGCCCCGCCGGAATACCCATAACCCAGTAAACCTGTGTCTTACTAAGAGGGAATTCTAGCCCATCAGGCATCAGCAACACCCTATTCTTAACATCAACCCTTGTACACAGCCAATAACAAAAGGTCCTAGGCAGACTTTTACCGGCGAAAAACAAAAGACCACCAAAACCCATCTCCGTCACTAGCTTACGCTTCCTCTCATCAAATCTCTTCACAACCTTCCCAAATGTTCTACTCTACAATTCATATTACTATCCTACATGAAAATAAACACTATATGAGCATTTTACATATCAAAATCAACTCTTTTAATATGAAACAAAACACAATCTAATCATCATATAACATTACTCTTTTATTATTCATGGCGCGTTGTGTAGCAATTACTTTGCCTTCAGCCTTCAAGCATACACCTTTGCTTAGATCATCTCCTATTATAAATTACATGCATTACATATTATATACTTCATTTATTCACCGTGTATTCAAAACTTCAATAAGAACTTCAATAACATTACTTACCCGATACACTCGTGCTTCTATTTCTTTATACGCTATTCCAGATTTCTTCCCTATTACCTATTATCCATTTATATATAATATCATTATTACAAAAAACAACAAATTATATAATTCATGCCAATAAGAACATCAAATGTACCTCTCTTTCCCCGTCTGAATGAAGATCCTCGGTACTAGATTCTTCATTGTCATCACTTACATGCACATCATCCAATTCAGACACCTCCATTTGAAATTATTAAATAGTAAATCAGTTACAATAATCACATGATAAATTAAAGAGAACGTATTGTGTCGGACTCGTCCGACCATAATCTTGGTCGGACGACTTTCAGGTGGTTCCAATTTTTTTTCAGGTAGTCTTCATTTTTTTTCAGGTGTTCCAATTTTTTTTCAGGTAGTCTTCATTTTGTTTTCAGTTAGTCTTCTTTGTTTTTCTGTGGGTTTTGTGCTTCAGTTAGACTTACTTAGGTTTCAGTTGGTCTTTATTCTTTTTCAGTAGTCTACATTTCTTCAGGTAGTCTTTATTTTATTTCAGTTAGTCCATTATTTCTTTCAGTTTGCCCATTATTTCTTTCAGTTGTCCAACTGAAAAAAAGAAAGTCCACTGAAAGAAAAGAAAGTCTAACTGAAAGAAAAGAAAGTCTAACGAAAGAAAAGAAAGTCCAACTGAAAGAAAAGAAAGTCCAACTGATAGAAAACAAAGTCCAACTGAAAGAAAAGAAAGTCTAACTGAAAGAAAAGAAAGTCTAACTGAAAGAAAAGAAAGTATAACTGAAAGAAAAGAAAGTCCAACTGAAAGAAAATAAAGTCCAACTGAAAAGAAAACACTAACCTCTACTTTCTCTCACTTTCTCCTTCTTCTTCATTCCTCTTCTGCCAGCTTTAGATCACTTCCCTCGTAGGACTAAAATTTGGTGAACAACTCCATCCACCTATGTTGAGATGCTCTCCTTAGTAACTAAAAGACAAAATGAACTCCATCCACCTGTGTTGAGATGCTCTCCATCCACCTGTGTTGAGATGTGCAGGTTCGCGAAGATAGAATGTGCAGGTTCCTTGGTTAATGTGACCTTAGTAACTAAAAGACAAAACGACCTTCTTCAACGACTGCACAATCAACTGAAAGAGGCCTTAGTAACTAAAATTTGGTGAACAACTCCATCCACCTGTGTTGAGATGCTCTCCTTAGTAACCCTTTCATCATTGAAGTTCGTGTCGTCTGAAGAGGCCTTGGTTGGCCGACTACGTTGCCGGAGGTATGTGATGGGGGGCAATGGAGGGTTCTTGATGTTGTCGGGGTCACTGTGAATCTTCAATGATGATGATGAAGAAGGACGCGTTATTATTGTTGGTGAATTTACTGGGCTCAATCCGTCTGACGAGAATATTGGGTCAGACGGTCTGACCCAATACTTTCACTAAATTAAAAGCACTCATAACTCCAAATTACAACAAATTTTACCTTCTGCTTCTTCGCCATTCTGCAATACTCCTTGATTACACTAACAAAATCAATTCAATTATATTAAGATTCGTAGTTGAAATGCATACTATACTATCTACTAGCAGATTGTATAATATCTAGTAGCAGCAGAAATTACACAATAATTTAAATTAACCTCTGATCATAATTAAACAAACTTTTCCAGGTTGTCATGACATGATTTCTCTTGTCACCAAAAAAAATTAAAAAAATTTGAATTTTTTCAACATTTCTAAATTTCTTCAAAAATGAAGATTAAAAATTTATCAAAAGTTCTCAACACTTTTATCAACATTTCAAATTTTCTTTTAACCATCATAAAATTTACAAATATTTTACTTTTAATGTTTTCACATCAATTCCTATCTTTCACAGTGCATGACATGAATTTTTTTTTTCACAATATAAATATAAATTCAATTATTCGCGTAGTTAATTAAACAATTTTTATTTTTATAAATTACCAAAAATCACTTTTTTTACATGAATTTTTTTTTACAATATGGCTAAAATTTCAGTTTTTTCGCAGTAAATTTAACAATATAAATTAAAATTCAGATTTTTCCGCAGTAAAAATATAACAATACCACTTTTTTAAAATTTAAATATATATCACAAAATTAACTTACATTATCGGCGCCGGTTTCTTCTTCTCTGTTGGATCCGCTCTTCTTCTCCAATGTTTTTTTTCTTCTCCAAACCTTCTCTCTCCTCTTCGTTTTATCTTTCAGTCAAGAGTACTGATAATTCTCTCTCCTCCCTGTTTCTTTCACACAAATACACACGTTACCTTTTTTTTGTCCTCAGCCGTCACTTTTTGCCAAGTTTCCTGTCATTTCATGCTTTTTCATTTTTTTCTCAGCCAACTTTTAGGAAACTCCTTCCCACACATTTTATTTGCATTTTAGTCCTGCTATAGACACTTTCTGTCTATAGCTGTTAGCGTTTTATCATATAACTCTTCATGCGCTAGCCAATAACTAGTAGTCTAGTATGAATAAAAACAAAAATATTTGTTTACCCACCCTGACCTAACCTATCATAGTCAGACTTCTTTCACCTAAAACTTTCCAAGTTTTTATAATTATCTCACTTAAATTATTCCCCCCTCCCTCTTTTTTTGTAAGAAAAAAAGAAGTTCGAGAATTACGCATCTGTTGAGAAACAGTGAATCAGAAAATTTCACTGTTCAAGCATAGTGAATGTCATTAATGCATGTTAGGAAAAAATTTCTTCCGCGCAGAAATTGTTGAAAATGTAATGTTAAAACAGTATACTTTTGCCTATAAATACCGATGTAAGAAATCAGTTCTTCACATCAATGCAATACAATACTCTCTGATATATTTGCATAACTTCTCTCTCTATTTCTCACAACACGTTATCAGCACGAGTGTTCTACCGGAAATTTTTTTTAAGGTATCTTTAAAATTTTTACATCCATTTTGTTTTTAAGTTTAAATTTTTTTCCAAGCCCAACCCTTTTACTACCCGAACATGGACCAACAAAG
Source organism: Beta vulgaris subsp. vulgaris (assembly GCF_026745355.1). Classification (NCBI taxonomy): domain Eukaryota; kingdom Viridiplantae; phylum Streptophyta; class Magnoliopsida; order Caryophyllales; family Amaranthaceae; genus Beta; species Beta vulgaris. The sequence continues at coordinate 26,631,814 of NC_079202.1, read as the reverse complement.
TAACGGGATTAACATTGTTTTACACAATGTCTCTGTCTCGGGTATTTATTTTTGGATAGAGCGAAACAATGTGCCATTCACTACCAACCCAGCGAGGGGAACTGTAATACAGCCCCGACCCAGTAACCGTAACAACGGTACAAATACTCATACCAGAGAAAACCCACAAACCCCTGTTCCCAACACCAATAATAACCCTCCTATACAACCAGCTGAAAATCAACCTCCGCCCAGTAATAAAAGAGATAGAGATGAACAGGAAGAAACTAGTAGTAAACGTCACCATACTACTAACGCAGAAAACAAATAATTTTAACGCCACCTTCATGGAGGGCAAGGACATTTTATTTACGTTATTTTATTTTATCTGCTCTTAAACCGCCTATATGGACAGGTTAATTTTTTTATTGCCACCTATATGGACGGCCTAGTGAATGATAGCATTATTATGTCTTATATGTGCAATAATGTTGTATGTATGCAGGGAACAAACATTCAGAACACTATTATATATTATTGTCTCTAATCTTCTATTTTTTTGCATTTATAGTTACATATATTATATTACCAATTTACTAGCATGCTCTAATATATATTTGTCAATATTAGAATTTTATTGCGTTGTATATTTTTTAACTGTATATGAACTGCACAGTTAGGGATAACCCTCTATAAAAGCGGATTACCATCCCCATTTTCACCACATATCCCTTATCTTCTTCCGATTTTTTTTCTCTAAACCCACAAATTTTTTTCCTTCTTCCTCAACCTTCCGGCCACCATGTTTAACGCCGACGACAACCGTCCTCCACCCTCATCTTCCTCTTTTGAAGAGGATTTTAGGAAAATAAAACTCTACTTATTTCTTATAGCCGGTTTCTTTTTCCTCCTCATGGCATTAATGATATATCTCCTAATACATAAATAGGAGACAAAAAAAAAAATTTCCCCCGGAAGAATGGCGAAAAATGCACATGAATATCAATTTTTTTTGTCTTTAAGTGCATTTTAGGAAGTTTTTTTTGTTTATTCACTTGTTGTATTTTGTTTCTATTTTTGGTATTTTCTTGTTTTTTTTTGCTTAGCTTCATTATTGTTGTACGCTTTTTTAGTTTTTTTTGTTTGTATTATTTATCTATAATAATAATGATATAAATCAGGGGGAGATAATATATATATGTGATTTATCATCATTACTAATTTCAAATATTTACCTATTTGTAGTCAAAAGAATGGGAGATCTAGTGAAAAGACAATTTAACATACTAGATCTATCTGGGCAAAAGTTTTTAGAATGGACGGTGGACGCCCAAATGAATTTAAAGGCCCAAGGACTGGAACATACAATTAAAGATGTGACAACCCAACAAGGGGATGCAACTACAACAGCCGCATCAGTTAAAATTGCGACTGTACAAGAAAAGGCAAAAGCCTTAGTCCTCCTAAGACATCATTTACATGAAAGTTTAAAAAGTGAATATCTACTTGTGGATGATCCAAAAGAACTATGGGATAGCCTAAATGAAAGATATGGGCATCACAAAAATGTGCTTCTCCCAAAGGCACATTATGACTGGACCAATCTGAGGTTCCAGGATTTTAAAACGGTCAGTGATTACAATTCAACATTGTTTAGAATTGTATCATTGTTAAGATATTGTGATCATCCCATCACAGAAGAGCAAATGATAAACAAAACGCTCTCCACTTTCCACGCCTCTAATATCATATTGGCAGAACAATACAGGTTCAGAGCTTTCAAAAAGTACTCTGAGCTAATCTCAGTACTACTTGTGGCTGAACAAAATAATGATCTTTTGCTGAAAAATCATAATCTTAGACCTACGGGGTCTTCAGCCACTCATGAGATAAATGCTATAGAAAGCTCTAATCCACCAGAAGCAAATGCTATACATAGTGGTGGACGCGGTAATTACAACGGTCGTGGGAGAGGACGTGGTAATTACCGTGGCCGAGGGCGTGGACGTGGAAGAGGCCGATTTTCCCCAAGAAATAATAATTTTAAACATTCTGATAAAAATTGGGGACAATCATCTGGAAATCAGAGGCAGACGTCCTATAAAGGAAATGATACTTGCCATAGATGTGGCATGACTGGGCACTGGGGCCGCACATGTCGTACTGCCAAACATTTGGTAGATCTATATCAAGCTTCAATAAAAAACAAAGGAAAAAATGCTGAAGCAAACTTTGTTAATGAAGCCACTACATCCATGCCCAGCCTTGATGTTTCAGATTTTTTTATGGATGATGCTGAAGTTGAAAATAAGTTTGTTTAGATCACAATCGATTAATGTGCTTAGTTTATTTCAACTGCTTCAATATCCACTTTCATGTATTTGTTCCTTATTATTAATAAAAATAGTATTTTTCTTATACTAATCATCGTATTTATTATTTATGAAGATATGAATTCATCAGAAGTTGGAACTAAAGAACAATGTCTCCTGGACAGTGGGACAACACACACCATATTGAAAAATAAAGAGTATTTTTCAAAACTTACAATATTCCAAGCAAATGTTAGTACAATTTCTGGGACAGCCAAGCTAATTGAAGGCTCTGGAAAAGCTTGCATTATATTTCCAAATGGGACAAAATTGATAATTAATGACGCATTATATTCGAGTAAATCTCGAAGGAACCTCATAAGTTTCAAAGATGTACGTCAGAATGGTTACCATTTGGAAACAATGACGGTGAACAAAGAGGAATTCATATGCCTAACGGCAGAGAAAAACGGCAAGAAATACATCTATGAAAAATTGCCAGCAATTTCCTCGGGACTATATCGCATAGATATACGTCCGATTGAAATTAATATGATATCTAACCAGAAGTTAGATAATAGAGAAATCATTTACTCTATGGCATGACCGATTAGGCCATCCTGGCACAGGAATGATGCATAGAATCATTGAAAACTCAAATGGACACTCTATAAAGAATGTCAAAATTCCTCGGTCAAATGAATTAACATGCTCTGCATGCTCACTTGGCAAATTGATAATCAGCCATCTATAAATAAGATTGCCACTGAATCTCCAATGTTTTTAGAAAGAATTCAAGGAGATATTTGTGGGCCTATTCATCCTGCATGTGGACCATTTCGTTATTTCATGGTATTAATTGATGCCTCTACTCGATGGTCACATGTGAGCCTTCTGTCAAGCAGAAATGTTGCATTTGCAAAACTTTTGGCTCAAATAATTCGATTAAGAACTCAATTCCCAGATCATACAATAAAGAAAATAAGATTAGACAATGCTGGGGAATTTACATCCCAAACATTTAATGACTATTGCATGTCTATTGGGATTATTGTTGAGCACCCTGTACCTCATGTACATACACAAAATGGTCTTGCTGAATCATTAATCAAAAGACTACAATTAATTGCAAGACCATTAATAATGAGGTCAAAATTGCCATCTACTACTTGGGGTCATGCTATATTACATGCGGCAACATTGATAAGATTAAGGCCGACAGCCTATCACAAATTCTCACCATTACAATTAGTATCTGGTCGAGAACCGAATATCTCACATTTGAGAATTTTTGGGTGCGCTGTACATGTACCTATTGCTCCTCCCAACGTACTAAAATGGGTCCACAAAGAAGGATGGGAATATATGTTGGATTTGAATCTCCATCAATTATCAAATATTTAGAGCCAACAACTGGTGATCTATTTACGGCTCGATTTGCCGACTGTCATTTTAATGAGTCGGTATTCCCATCCTTAGGGGGAGAGAAAGTGGACCCACAAAATATAAAATCGGAAATTACATGGAACGCATCGCAAATGTCGTTTCTGGACCCGAGAACAAATTCATGTGAACAAGAAGTCAAGAAAATTGTTCATCTGCAAAGTATTGCAAACCAATTGCCAGATGCATTCACAGATTCTAAGAAAGTGACAAAGTCACATGTACCTGCTGCGAATGCTCCGGAACGGATTGAAATTCCTAATGACAATAAGGCAATTGAAAATGAGTCAATAGCACGTCGAAAACGTGGCAGACCACCCGGTTCTAAAGATTTAAAACCGAGAAAAATGAAAAGGCAAGGGGAGACAACGAACGAAATTAATATAAATCTCCCAACAGAGCATGATGAAAACAAAAATGAAGAGAAACGTGTTCCAGAAGAAAAGGAACATGAAAGCTAGACAACAATGAAACTTCAATTAATTATGTTTCTACAAAGAGACAATGGAATCGAAAAGATGTTGTCTTGAATGAAATTTTTGCTTACTCGATAGCGGTTGAAATGACATACGATGAAAATGATGTAGAGCCAAATACAGTTGATGAATGTCGCCGTAGAAAAGATTGGCCAAAATGGAAAGAGGCAATTCAAGCAGAATTGAGATCACTTGAAAAACGTGAAGTATTCGGTCAAATAACCCAAATACCAAAAGGTGTAAAACCAGTTGGGTACAAATGGGTATTCGTGAGAAAACGAAATGAGAAAAATGAGGTTACTAGATATAAGGCAAGATTAGTAGCCCAAGGTTTTTCGCAAATGCCAGGGATTGATTATGATGAGACATATTCTCCAGTAGTCGATGCAACTACACTAAGATTTCTGGTAAGTTTATCAGTTTCGAAAGGATTGCAAATGAGATTGATGGATGTAGTGACCGCATATTTGTATGGCTCACTTGACACAGATATTTATATGAAAGTTCCTGAAGGACTAAAACTACCAGAAAATTGCATGCCCAAAGAGATGTTCTCAATAAAATTGAGAAAATCACTCTATGGGTTAAAACAATCTGGAAGAATGTGGTATAATCGTCTTAGTGAATACCTATTGAAAGAAGGATTCAAAAATAATCAAATCAGTCCCTGTGTTTTCATTAAGCGATCTAAATCAGGATTCGCGATCATTGCTGTATATGTCGATGATTTGAACATTATCGGAACTCCTAGAGAACTTGAAGCACTGCAAAATACTTGATGAAAGAATTTGAGATGAAAGATCTCGGGAAGACAAAATTTTGCCTTGGCCTGCAAATGGAACATCTAAGAAATGGGATTTTTGTCCATCAATCAAACTATACAGAAAAAATCCTGAAACGTTTTTTCATGGACAAAGCCCACCCAATAAGTTCTCCAATGGTAGTGCGTTCCCTGAATGAGAAAGATGATCCATTCAGACCACGAGAAGAGAACGAGGAGATTCTTGGTCCTGAAGTACCATATCTAAGTGCAATTGGGCTTTAATGTACTTGGCTAACAATACTCGACCTGACATAGCTTTTTCAGTAAACTTGTTAGCTAGATACAGCAATGCACCAACCAAGAGACATTGGAATGGAGTCAGACACTTATTACGTTATCTTCGAGGAACACAAGATCTCGGATTATTCTATCAGTCAAGACCCAATGCGTCACTCATGGATATGCAGATGCTGGCTACCTCTCAGACCCACAAAAGGCTAAGTCTCAATCCGGATATGTATTCACTTATGGAGGTACTGCAATATCTTGGAAATCTACAAAGCAGACTTTGACGGCCACATCATCAAATCATGCGGAATTAATTGCTCTTTATGAAGCTGGAAGGGAATGTGTATGGCTAAGGTCAATGATCAAGAATATCCAAGAAGAATGCGGGATGGAAACAATAACAACAAATCCAACTATCATCTACGAAGACAATACTGCATGCATCACCCAAGTAAGCGAAGGGTACATCAAAGGAGACAGAACTAAACATTTATCACCAAAGCTCTTCTTCACTCATGACCTCCAAAAGGAAGGGACGATCAACATTCGACAAATCCAATCATGTGAGAATCTTGCAGATTTATTCACCAAATCCCTTCCGGCGAAGAAATTTGAAGAATTAGTCCGAAAAATTGGAATGCGTCATCTTCATGATATATGCTAGATTCAGGGGGAGTATTATATGCGCTGCACTCTTTTTCCCTTCGATCAGGTTTTTATCCCACTGGGTTTTTCCTGACAAGGTTTTTAATGAGGCAGTTGATTTTAAGCATATAAAGATACATAATAGTTATACTCTTTCCCTAGTTATGGATTATCCCCACAGGATTTTTCCTAACCAAGATTCTTAATAAGATAACGTCTATTATGAATTATAAATAGACATTCAAGGGGGAGTGTTGAGAAACAGTGAATTGAAAATTTCACTGTTCAAGCATAGTGAATGTCATTAATGCATGTTAGGAAAAATTTTCTTCCGCGCAGAAATTGTTGAAAATGTAATGTTAAAACAGTATACTTTTGCCTATAAATACCGATGTAAGAAATCAGTTCTTCACATCAATGCAATACAATACTCTCTGATATATTTGCATAACTTCTCTCTCTATTTCTCACAACAGCATCTATCTTTTCTCTCACTCGTTGGTAGCTTCACAGTACCCCCACCTCACCTCACCAGTCGCCCTAACCTCACCTCACCTTAATTTTAAAGAACTAGTCTCTCATTCTTAAAATTCACTCCAACCCAAACTATCATATTTCATCCAATATCATCAATTCTCTCATTTTAGAAATTCTATTCTGATTCAATTGTTTTATATAACGACTGATTTTTTCAACTTTCTACCTTTTTCCGCTTTTTGTACCTCTTATAGCTGTAAGTGGAAATGCTGATTTTCTTCTATGGGTCTGTTTCTTGATCGAAAAAACGTTGGACTTTTGATGGAAAATTTAGGGTTCAGTGAAATTATTGATGGAGGTAAGGATTTATAAAGTTTGATGTTCTGGGTTACGATCTGTTCACACACTAATATACGTTTAAGGAATGATTTTTTAATGTTTTTTTTGGACTTTTACATGTTTAAAATTCCTTTTTTTTTTTGGCGTTCTGCTACATTTTAACTTATGGGGTTTTTAGGGTGTGATTCTGAACTGATTGTTGCAGTTCTGATATTGATTACTTATGGTAGTCCAAATTCATTGAGAAAAAAGCAAAAATATAAAGTATGTTTGTTTGATACTCTAGTTGCACTTTGTAAGTGGCATTTTAGTTAGCAATCGTGATACTCCACTTCCTAACTAATTAGCCTATACTCCTACAAAACATAATTGATTAGTTACAGTGACAATCATACATTTATTTCATGGCTAAAACAATGACATTTTTTTTAACAATTTAAATATTAATTACATACAGGTATTTTAGGCATTTCATAGGGACATCCAAGTGCCCAGATGTTCCCTTACGGAATAGAGATTCAAATTGAGCTCATAAACTTCTAATATTGAGTTAATTTGGCATGAAATACCTCACTTAAATGTCAATCTTTAGTCACGCCTTTACTTGGGTTTTCTCGTATTACGCCTGTCTTTTTTATGTGTATTCTCATTTCATTTATACGTTTAGTCTTTATGTCATGTGTTCTTGACATAAATTATAATTTGTTGTCAAATTGTTGCTTAATGATTCCCTCTGGCAGATTGTTTTGCTATTGGCGTTCTTCCTATTTATTAATGCACAGTCCATAGATTACCATCTACAACAGCAAGGGCAAGAAAGGGAAGTTCGAAGTATTAACTCACATTCTTGTATACATGATCAAATTATTGCTGAGCGCAAGCGACCTGGTCGTCAGCTTTATTCTGTTACCCCTCAAGTATATGTAGAGTCTGGGCTCACAGAGTCTCTCAACCACAAGGGTCGTTCCTTGCTTGGTGTCTCAGAATCTGAAGACGGAAAGAGTCCAATTAGAATATATTTAAATTATGATGCAGTGGGGCATTCATCTGATAGAGACTGCAGAAATGTTGGGGACATTGTAAAGGTGAGGATTAGGAATAGCTGCTGAGTTTATATGCACAATAGTGGAATGCTGTCTCTATTTCTCACTTTTGCTGATTTGTTGACTAATATGTTACCTCTCTGGTTATCAGCTTGGGGAACCTCCTATTACATCTGTTCCGGGGACACCACCATGTAATTCTCATATCAATCCCCCAGTTTCAGGAGACTGCTGGTATAATTGTACATTGGATGATATATCTGGGGAGGATAAAAAGCATCGCCTGCATAAGGTGTGCTTTTCTTTATTCTTCTTTATTTCATTCGTATTTCATGTAAACTGTCATATAATCACTTTTGGTGTGAGTTTTGTTTCCATGGCAGTTGGCACTTAGATTATGCCGTTTTCCTTATGCCACAAGCCAAATGTAACACAGTGGGTTCGGAGATGTGCACTGTTTTGCCATTAATCTTTCGGTTGCACACTTGGACATGTATATATTAACTGAAGTGATTTTAAGCAGAGGGACAGCTTGTTTCTGAAACTTGGGTGATATTCAAGTGAAATAATAGGGAGCTTACGAATCAGGATATGTTTTGTGGTTCAAATACTTATTAGCCTCGAGTTTTAGGGTCGGAAATTTCCAAAATTTTGGTTTCGTTCTAATTTCCTGACGACTTTTGCTTAGCATTATAATCACTCTGACGGGAAAGTATATTTTGTTGAAAAGATTTGAGAATCTTCAAATTTCTGGCAAGTTTTGTTAATCTTGTTTGTTTTGGTGGTTCATGTCAAGAATTGTTTTAGTTACTATTGAATCTAGATTGTTTCTGATTATAACTATCTACCTGTCGAATATGACCTATGTCTGTAAATGGATGGACAGGCTCTGGGGCAGACAGCAGACTGGTTCCAGAGAGCCTTATCTGTTGAGCCGGTTAGAGGGAAATTGCGGTTGAGTGGATACTCTGCATGTGGACAAGATGGAGGTGTACAGCTACCAAGGGAATATGTAGAAGGTTCTCCTTTTTGGCGAAGCAGTGTTAGGATTAGATTTTGTAACTCATCCTTTCATTAGGTTTATGACCACATTTTCTGTCTCTTCTTCTCTTTCCAGAGGGTATTGCTGATGCGGATCTAGTTCTCTTGGTAACTACAAGACCAACAACTGGCAATACATTAGCATGGGCAGTGGCATGTGAGCGGGATCAGTGGGGCCGTGCCATTGCAGGTAAATTTATAGGAGATAATCTGGCCTACAGATTCTGTTCATGTATCTCTACAACATTGGTGACAACTGATACATTATATTGTTCCTTAAGGCCATGTAAATGTTGCTCCCCGCCATTTGACTGCAGAAGCTGAAACGCTGCTTTCCGCAACTCTCATACATGAGGTTGGTCAACTTTTGTTCTAAAATGAGAAAGGAAGTAAAAGTTTATCACCTTTCATGATATTGATGTTTGTCCAGGTTATGCATGTTCTTGGTTTCGATCCGCATGCGTTTGCACATTTCCGTGATGAACGCAAACGAAGACGAGCTCAGGTACTTCTAGATCTTTTTAATATGAATTATGAGTGGCACACATGGAAGAATAGGAGGGTTTCTGCTTTAGTATTTGTGTGTACACAAAAGCTTTGGAGCGTTAATGTTGGCTTAAGAATTGAAAGGAAAACTGTTTTCATTAAATTGTTTGACATATTTGCACCATTAATCTTCAAATGTTCATAGGAGAATTGATTTACTTCTTCAATGTTAGTCTTAGATTTATAATGTGCTCCCAGGCGCTATGTGACCTTAGGCACAAGAATAATAGCCTTGGCAGTCCAACTTACAGTGGGTGCAGGTAGGAGCGTGCCTCAGGCCGCTTTGTGTTAGCGCTAGGCAACCACCAGAATACTTTTATGGTAGATGCATGCGAGAGGAACGAGAACTGAGCTAAAGACCTTAGAAATAGCAATTTCTTCAAATTAAAGCCTAGAAGATTCAAAACTCAAATTCCAGCAGAAGTCCTTAATTAATTGCATAAAATTGTATCAATTCTATCATTTTAAGTAATGGGAGTGGAGCAATCTTAATTGTCTTTCTTGAGTAAACCAATCATAATTCATGATCTTTTAGGTGAATTAATATCAATAAATGGAAGTGAGCTTTTTAAAACTAAGGATGTCTTTCTTGTGTAAACCTTTTATTGACGAATCCTACTTAGCGAAATGATGTTTTTTGTATTTCTCTCTCCTTAGTATGTCCTTTAGTTTGTCTCTCAAATCTTTGCTTCGTTTCTCTTTTTGTGTCTTCGTCTCCGTCCGTCACCTTCTTTGTTCTTCTCTTCAATTTTTTTCTTCTTTTACCATTCGAAAACTTAATTTTGCTCTTTGAGCTGCATATTCTGCTTCAAAGCTTTTGAATTTTTAAATCCTTTTTCTCCCTTTTGTTTCTAGTGAACTAAGCCTAATCCCCCTTGTCTCTGACTAATGAGGTAGTCACATGCCCCTTATTCCTTTTTGATTATTATGGGCTTTTGTTTTTATTTTACACATTTTTTAAAGTCATACTTCCTCCGTTTCTAAATAAGTGCAACATTTGCATAGTGTTTACTATTCACAGTTTAAACTTTAATTAGCTTTGGTGATTTAGGGTTTAGGAAAAACATAGTCATGTGGGATCTTGTTAGATTCGTCTGAATGTGAATTTTTTTAATATCAACTTTTTATAATTTTTACTTATTGATAATTGAAGACATTAATGGTTACAATAATGCATTGGCAAACGTGAAAACAAGAAATGTTGCACTTATTTAGAAACGGAGGAAGTATTACTTTTACTTACCATTTTACTATTTTAACTACTAATTTCGTATTAATAAAAATTTTTAAAAGTTGATATTATGAAATAACACATTGAGACGAACCTAACAAGACCCTACATGAGTAGTTTTTTTGTGTTTATTAGTGACCATTTTTGGTCAAAGATTCTAAACTTTGACTTGAAGATAGAGAAACAAGCACTATATTATGGGACGGCGGGAGTATTATTCTTGGAATTTATGACACAATAAGTGTCAATCAGTGTTGTTAATGCTTCCACGTTCAACTTTTTATGGGCTCCATATATCATTTTCCTAAGATTAAAAGTTTATTTTTGAAAAAGCTTAAAAGACATAGGAAAAAAATATTAGTTGTTAAAGAATCTGGCACCATATAACTCCACATGAGAATCTAAATAACAAGTTTACTCCTTTGTCACAGTGGTAGGAAGGCTTACCACCCTTCCAAGCATGGAAGTAAAACTCAGTAACGATAATTCTGTAACGAATATGGAAGTTGTCGTTTCGAGAAATCTCGTTATACAACGCCACGACAAAAATGACGTCCTTCTCGCCGCATCGTCCGTTACATAATGGTGACTCGTCGTGTTAGAGCGTAATTTTATCCGTTACGTTCGTTCTTTTGACAAAATTGACGAAAGAAAAACACGTACACACTCAAGAAGGGAGAATAAATTAGTGGGGGCATTTACGTCTTGGATGTACAAATAACAACAACAACAATTAAGCCTTATTCCCAAGGTGATTGGGGTCGGCTAACATGAATCGTCAACTGGAATCGTGACCAGAGGAGATGGCATCGTCAAGAGTGATAAAAGTTTTTTTTTTTTTTTTTTAAAATAAGGTTTACACCAAAAAGTGTTTAGAAAAGGTTTTCAGCAAAAGGTTATAATACCAACACAATTGAGAAAACAAATAAATGAGTAATCAGACCCCTTCCTCCACATAGATACTACCCTCCACCCACTTCTATCCAACGTCATGCTCTCCTCAACCCAAGTAACCTCATATCACTTTCAATTACCCTCAGCCAAGTCATCTTAGGTCTTCCCCTACCCTTTACAATTTGATTACTCCTCCACTCTTCAATTCTTCTCACCGGTGCATCTCTGATCTCCTTTCACATGACCAAACCATCTTAACCGATTCTCCCTCATCTTTTCTTCAATGGATGCAACTCCAACTTTTTCCCGGATCACTTCATTTCTTAATCGGTCCTTCCTTGTGTGGCCACACATCCACCGCAACATACGCATCTCCGCCACTTCATCTTATGAACGTGGCATTGTTTCACCGCCCAACATTCGGTGCCATATAACAAAGCAGGCCTAATTGCAGTGCGGTAGAACTTTCCCTTAATCTTTGGGAATGCCGGATCACAAAGGAATCCGGTGGCACTTTTCCACTTTAACCAACCCGCGTTAATTCTATGCGCCACGTCTCCATCCAGTTCTCATCCTTTTGGAGAATGGATCCTAGGTAACGGAAGACGTTCGATCCTTGAACCACTTTGCTATCCAAAGTGACGCCCCCGCCTCGCTGCTTGTAACCCCACTGAACTTGCACTCCATATACTCCTCTTACTTCTGCTCAATCTAAAACCACGGGCTTCTAATGTATGCCTCCACAATTCCAACTTACTCTCAACACCTTCCTTTGTCTCATCAATCAACACAATATCATCCGCAAACATCATACACCATGGTATATCATCTTGAACTGACCTCGTTATTTCGTCCATGACTAGAGCAAAGAGAAAGGGACTAAGTGCAGAACCTTGATGCACTCCGATCGTAATAGGAAACTCTTCTGCCTCCCCACCGTAGTCCGCACACTCGTAGTTCCCCCTCATACATATCCTTGATGATATCTATATATTTCAGTGGAACACCTTTCCTTGCCAACGCCCACCAAAGTATTTCTCTTGGTACTCTATCATATGCCTTCTCCAAATCAATGAAAACCATATGTAGATCCTTCTTCCTATCACGGTAGTGTTCCATTGTTTGTCTTATGAGGTGGATGGCCTCTATAGTCGATCTTCCAGGCATAAATCCAAATTGGTTCTCCGATATCTTTACATGTTTCCTAAGTCTTTGCTCAATCACCCGTTCCCAGAGTTTCATAGTATGACTCATTAGTTTGATTCCTCGGTAGTTGGTACAATCTTGTACATCGCCTTTGTTCTTATACAAAGGAATCAAAGTACTCTTCCTCCACTCTAATGGCATTTTGTTGTGTCTCCAAATCATGTTGAAGAATGTTGTCAACCATTCGATTCCTCTCCCCCTAAACACCTCCAAACTTCTATAGGTATACCATCTGGCCCCGTAGCTTTCTTCAATCCCATCTTTTTTAATGCTGCAACAACTTCTCCCTTTTGAATCCTCCTCATAAACTCACGATTTAACATACTTGGCGGGATGTGTACATCCCCGATGGCTTGTGCTCTGTCACCGTTGAACAAGGTATCAAAGTACGATCTCCATCTATCCTTTATCTCCTCATCCTCCACAAGCACTCTTTGGTCCACACCCTTGACGCATTTTACCTTTCTTATGTCTCTTGTCTTCCTGTCCCTCATACGCGCAATTCTATAAATGTCTTTTTCACCTTCTTTCGTATCCAATCTTGCATAAAGCTCTTTGTTTACCTATGCTTTAGCTTCTCGTACTATATGAGTTTTTTTATATATTATGATATAGAAATACTTCTTAAACTATAAAATTGAAAATTTGGCGTTAGATCTCGTATATGTGAATTTTTGAAAATATTCACTCCGTGTTGGCCCCAATCCGTTCCATACATCTGATACAAGCCGCTGCTGCAATAATGCGACCACATCCGCAATTTTTTTTTTATTGCTTCCAAGTCACGTTTCTCCGCAAAATATCCTAGAATCATATGTCTAGGTTGTCTTTTCCTTCTTTATTTGTTTCTTATAAATCTAGTTCAACAACCAAATATGTCTCATGCATAGCAATAGATGTAGAATCCATATAACATGTTTGATGACTTATAATAAACTCAAAATTGGGAAGATTGTATAATGGCTACTATGGAGCTTTGTAACGGGTTTAAGACTTTGAAAGTTGTTCGAGAAAACCCATTATAGAACGATGTGTTGAAATTTACGCCAAACTCGGCTGCTTAGTCGCTATGTAAGGGACACGACGTTTGGGAACCATTACATTATTGTAATGGTTGTTATTTGTGAGATGACTAGTTTTATTGGTTTCGGGAAGAAGCCAAAAGAAAAAAAGATGGGGAAGATCAATTAGATTCGAAATGGATATAAAAGTTTTCTATTCAAATTAAATCTTACCTAGGCTTCATAATTCAATTCCAGCACAATCCCTCAATTAATTTCATTGAATTACTTGAACTATAGCCTAAAATCAAAATCCTTATCTTCAAAGAAATCCTGATATGCGCGTCAGAGGCAACTAACTGTAATGGTAGAGCAAGTCAAGCCTTAATAGCTTTTCTATTTTTGAATCAAAAAAGCCTTTGTATGGTCTGTGTAGGAATCATCCCAAGGGCTAGTAGGAATAGCTAGAGGGACCTTTACACCTCATTGCACCTTCCCCTTTTTAAGCTATTTGATGATCGAAACACATAACTTTCGGTAAAAATTTAAATAACAATCCTAAACAAAAACATTTTTATGTTCACAACTCAAAACAAAGCAATTTTTGAACTTTGATGAACTTAATCCCACTTTCTCAAGGATCCAAGGTGATTAATTTAAGTACTCTAATCATATTTGAGAAGAACGCATATCTTGGGAAATTCGTACCCTAAGCAACAAATATAATACCTGATTCAAAGACTTGATACTGATTTAATGGAGTGAATGAACTTGATCATAGTTGATCTTGATCAAATTGTGGCTCTTGATAAAGATTTAAGTGATTAGGTCATCGTCTAGTTTTCGATGGTTTTTAATGATGTTAATGTGAAGGGTAGAACTTATGGTTATTCGATCTCTCAACAGAATCCTCTTAATTCAATGCAAGCAAATGTAAAAAAAAATTGATAAAGAGGTTGAAAAACTCAACATTGAACTGACCCATTTGATAAAGGGGTTACCTGTATAACTCCTTTAACCTATTTAATCATTATTATCATTATATTGGAAAAGAATTATTTTCTTAAAAAGCTAAATGAGCCAGTTCACTACTGAAAATATGCATGTTTAGAGTTTGTCGGAATAATTATAAGCTATTTTAGAGATACTTTAATATTTGTTAACCAAATTTTAGATTTATCAATTTATTTTTTCAAGAATTCTTCTATATGTTTAAGTCAATTAGGTCAAGGTAGGTCATTTTGAACCCATCCTGTTTAATTAAATGGATTAATCATGTCATCCCAATTACTTTTTTTTTTATCCATATGAGCCACGAAGGCGGTACAAAGAAGGGGAGGGGGGTTTCGAACATGTGACCTATCGTTCACAACACCTCAATCTTAACCACTAGGCCAAGACATCCTTGGTCTGTCATCCCAATTATTTAAATGGGTCAAAAATTCTGCTTATTTCAGGTTGTTTCGGGTCAATTTTTGCCAGTCGAGTTTTGGTGGTTCATACTTTCATAGTTTTTCTCTCTTCTCTTTTCTGGATGTGGTTAGCAATCTGATTTTTTTTTTCATGTGGCCCGTGTTCTTCTGCCTTATTTTCTTATTCTCTAGGAGCTTTGAGTAGTTGTTGTTCGTCGTTGGAGTCGGAGGAGGAGAGGGCATCTTCTTCGAGTTCGGTGGAGTTAGTTTCGTGTTGGGGAAGGTTTCATGGCTGGGGGTGGTTCCGTTGGTGGGGCCGTGGGTGGGGGTGGGGCGGGGGCGGGGGGTGGTTTCAGGTGGTTGGGGGAGGGGAAGAGGAAGAAGAGAGAGATTTTGATTTTTTTATCTGTTTTACAGGTTCCAAGTCACATTGACATACTCTAGGAGTTTTGGTATAATGTTTGCGATATTAAATAATAATCAAAAGTTTGTATTATTATGGGAGAAGCAGCCAAAGTTTGTATTATTCTAGTTGAATAATTCTTTCTTATTGATTTTTTTACTTTTGTAGATGTTTTCACTTTTATGTTCCTACAATGCCACCAGCACTCAACCTTTGAAATACAGATGCTCCTGCTACAGTTTTTGAAGCATAGTAAATGGATTGTTAATACGTTCAAAACCATAGTCTAATGCTCCTGCTACAGTTTTTGAAGCATAGTAAATGGATTGTATTAATACGTTCAAAACCATAGTCTAAGTGAAGGCTTCAGGCAGAGAAGGTGTGTTGGATGTCTATATTTTATTGAACTGGGAAATGATAGTGATTTGGAAAAATTACTACTCAGACTTCTTCTAATGACCCTTGACGACATTGAAAGAGTAAAAAAAGGGTGCGCCTTGACATAATATGGAAACAAGTAATGGTAGGATTATGTAAGTTTGAAAGACATAAAAATGCAGACACCTTTTGGCAAAGGGGACGTAGGGACTGTAGTTTAGGTGAGGACTTGCACCCCACGACATGCTGTTGATTTTCCATTATAAAGTTGGTAAAAAGTTCCTGCTTTTGTTGAAGAGGAATTATATGTTAAATATAGATTCTGTCTCCACGCTCTTGTAGCTGTAGCTCGTGGAGATAATGTAATGGATCCAAAATTCTATCTTGTTAGCAAGTATTTCTAGTGCTTTGTCACGAGAGTTACCGAAAGAAGGGAAGTCATGGAGAAATGTTTGCCGGATTATAATACATAGTTCAAAACTAAGTAATGGTAGAATCTTATAAATATGGAAGTATTGGAAGTTGAAGAATTTTATTTGGAAAGAGAAGATCCCCCTTTGAGGTGTAAAGAACTTGATTTCCATTTGTTTTTATAATTTACTTGCTGCAATCATGAAAATGTAGCCATGAAAAGTAGTAGAAACATCTCTTCAACTCCTTTGATGCTACTCATAGTTTCATACTCAACAAAGGGTGTTGGAGTAAGATTTGGATCCAAGAGTTTGACATGGAAAACTATTAATCTAAAGATACAGGGACACAACTAAGAAGTGGTCAAGTTTAGAAAGACAGATGGGGCTTTTTTGTTCTATGCTGTATTTTCATTTTCTTATCAATTGCTGACATTTTTTCTTCTGTGAAATTCAATTTGGTTTTCATTTATTAGTCTTCTATAAAGGGACAACTAGCTTGCTCTTTCATTTATGGAATACCCCAAAGAATTGTAAGGAAAAGGAAATAATAGATTTTTCACATATACTACCTCCTCTCTAAATTAGTCGCAAAAACTTCCCTTTAATGGAAGCTTCAAATTAATAATTAGTTCTCTCTATCTCTTTCCTAATTACATGGGCTCATTTGTTCTCTTTCCTTTTTCCTCGTATATCTTTTCCCATCATATGCACTGTTTAAAACCTTTGGCTCCTTCCATGTTGCAACTAAATTGGAATAGAGGATTTTTTTTAGATGGCTAAGCTCAAAGAGTAAACCCTAAATGTGTGAAAATGTTATAATTTTTTCCCATCATCTCAAATATTTTTGTTGATGAATTGTGGAAACGAGTACTAGAGAGGTGAGTTTTGATTTTTATTTCAATTTGTTTTCGTCTCTTATACTAGATGAGTTGTAACGATTTTCTTCCAGGCAAGTCCAAGCCATATATCCTGTGTCCATACCCATTTGGCGGAGTATTCACACGAGTACGGTGGGTTAAGTTTTGAGTCCGAGTATCATTGACTTTCTTGTTTTCAAGCCAAAGGCTTGCTAAACATTTGTACAATTGTACCTGTGCTCTTGTTTGATGACATTTCATGTTTGCTTAATTGGTTTAATGGGATTCTATTGGAGAGTATTATGTTTTATTTTTGAAAGCTGGATTGCTGAAATTTTTGTATATGTTGTGTGAATCACTTCTACTCCAAAGAGGATAAGAGTATCAATTAAATACGAGAGATTGTTTATGTAGTCTGCAATTTTTCTCACAATTGAATGCACTATAATTATCTTTTAGTGTGTGGTGTCTGTAGCTTCACATATCCAAAGCCCTTCCATGAACGAGGCGTCACATTTTAGTACCAGTTGACTCACATCATAGCAATAGACATTAGGTGTTCCCCTCGTGAGGAGGGACTCCTAATGTTTTTTCTCCTTACCTTAGAAAAAAATTGAAAATAAGAACTAGTTTCTCAGCAGAGTCCAGTTTTGTTGATACATTTATATGGTGAAGTTTCAGATGCTTAGTGATTGGGAAGGTCAATATACCACTAAGGCCTGTAGTAATTCCTCTTCTTTCTCTAGTGCAAAGTGCCATATGTTTCTCCCAGAAATTGATCTGTCTCGGTGTTCTGATCGAAATTTAAAATTTTCCTTCTATAAAACGTGGCTTTTTTTCTTTTTTTGTTGGGGGGGGGGAAGTTTATCTACGCTAACCAATTAGCATTCATTTCCTGGCAAGTAAATGTCTGCTCGGTTATGTTTGTATTTTCTTCAAGTTTCTCCTTGTCTGAGGTATGATCTTTATCTATGTACAATTGAAGCTTTATTCTTGGCATCTAATCTCTTCCACAGGTTATAAAACAAACCATGGATGAAAGGCTTGGGCGGATGGTAACACTTGTGGTGCTACCTCGAGTCATCATGCATGCTCGGTATCATTATGGGGTATTAGTTAGACACTTAATATTGTTACTTGCAGGCATTATGACCTGAAGGATAATATTTTGTTACTTTGGCAGGCATTTTCTGAGAAATTTACTGGTTTAGAGCTGGAAGATGGTGGTGGGCGAGGCACATCAGGTCATTGATTATTATTCCACTTTCTTCAGCTCACTCTTTTCTTCCATCATTGATGTCTTTGCCAAGTGTTGCATGCTGTGTATGCTATCTGACCGTACTTACAATATTTATTACATTCCATAACATGACACGATATGGATGTGGATAAGATACCATATTTGACCCTCAATTATGCTTAAACTCAAGTGCCCCATATAAACTACAACCTCTATCCGACTATCCCAATCTTCTCTTGCACTACACTATCTTGAGATGTCCCAAACTTATCTTCCACTTGACCTATAATGGAATTTGTTTTTGCACACTTTCCAATGTGAAGTATATCCCATTTTCTCTCATCCCCTAACATACTGCCTTAGTTTAAAAAAGCGTGCCCAAGCGTGCCTAGTTGCAAGGTGAGCTCAGGCGACATGAAAAATGCCTAGACCAACCCAGGCGAAGTGAGCAATGATAAGTGCGCCTTTTCAAGAGGCGTAAGGCGCAGGAGGTGCTCCTTTTCAAGAGGCGTACAGTCCATCACCTCTGTTTTGAAAAATTCCACGTTTTTAGGGTTTTGAATGGTTCTTTATTGGTCGACCCTGCCTCTGCCTTTCCATTGTGGAAACCCTAGATATACGTGCTGCTTCTGGCCGGTGGTTGTCTGTCGCTGGTGGTTGGCTTTTCCCGTTAAGTTTATCTTTTGTTGGTCTTTTTCTTCTTCTGTCGTTCTCTTCTTTTTCCTTTCTTTTTTTGTCTCTTCCGTCTTCTTCCTTTTTCTTTTCCTTCTTTCTATCTGCTTTCTCACTTTATTTATTTCGTCTTTTCTGTCTTTTTTTTTTCTTCCTCTTTTCTTTCTTCTCTCTCACTTTATTTCTTTCTTGTAGAAGCAGTGACTGCATGACTGTAGTTAAGCAAATTTCTTTCAAAAACAAAAGTTTCTTTTTCTTAGAGGCAGTGAGTGTATTAGGCTTTTATGTTTCCATTACTATATACATATTGTTCCTACATTAATTAGTTTTTGGGATATCATTTGAATTGTAGATTTTTTAGGAGTCATTTGAATTGTAGCTTTGTTGATGGAGAATCTTGAAAAGTTTGTTTGCTTTTCTTTCTACTTAGTACTTTGACTTGGTGGAGTATTCTAGCGATGAACAATGTTTTCTTATATCCCTTTATGGGTTATATAATATTTATGTTGCTTTAGATATTACAATGCTTCGATTTTTTATTTCTAAGTTTTTTTTGGCACCAAAGGCGCCTTGCCTACGGGATGCGTGCGCCTTCGCCTACGGAATGCATGCGCCTTCGCTTATGGGATGCGTGCGCCTTTGTCTACGGGATGCGTGCGCCTTTGTCTACGGGATGCGTGCACCTTTCTAAACTAAGCATACTGCATAATAACATCTGTTTTTCATACACTAGCAAAATAATATGCTTTACGTTAGTACTACATGTGTCATTTAATCTACACAATTTGACTTGTTAATGCATAACTTTGACCCTTATATCCTTAAATATACTTCCTCCGTAACAAAATAGATGTTACACTTCCTTTTTAGGCAACAATCTCTCTCTATCTCTCTCCTATTACATGATTTTCTTTTTTCTTTCTCTCTCCTCTTTAAAAGTGTGTTTTAAAATGTGTAACATCTACTTTGTTATTAAAATGTGTAACATCTACTTTGTTACGGAGGAAGTAAATAAGTTTTATTTATGTTCAAATCACAAGTAATGGTTATAGTGGAGTATGTGAATAGTGCAAAAGTACAGATTTTGTTGATTAAATACAGATGGTGGGAGTATATGAACAATGCTAATGTCAAAAGTTTTGCAACTTGCTAGTTTTCTGAAGCATAGATCTTATATAGTGGGAATTCAGACATTTATTAGCTTTATTCAATTTAACATATTTTCAAGTATATTGTTT
The DNA here is from genome assembly GCF_026745355.1 of Beta vulgaris subsp. vulgaris. Lineage (NCBI taxonomy): Eukaryota > Viridiplantae > Streptophyta > Magnoliopsida > Caryophyllales > Amaranthaceae > Beta > Beta vulgaris. Next base: position 26,611,517 of record NC_079202.1, on the reverse strand, counting down.
TAATGATCGAAATCTGATATGTCATTATATTTATTGATACGGATGTCAAATAAATTAGTTTGGGACCTTACGTGTGTATAAATATATAATGAAAGAACGTCTACAATACATGATATCTGCCACGTCACTCCCCTCCCATAGATAGGCTGCTTTAAGTCTTGAACTCATGACCTTATGTAAGAGTCCCTTTGTTTTCCTTAGCTCTACACACTTGCTATAGCTCCAATAATCAATGAATACACGAAGAAGGACGACCCCGTGTGTCTTTGTTTATTTTAAAGGAGAAAGGAGTAGAAGTGGTTCACATGTAGGGTATTGGAGGATAAAGAGGAAAAATGGTTGCCAAATAAGGAATAAAACATAAGTGAGTAGAACTTTAAATGTGGATGTAAATGGAAAGTGACTAGAACCAAGGAAAATGGATGGAGTACTACGCAATTTTATACCTAATTATATATTTCTTTTTGAGAATTTATAAATGTTAATGCTATTGATGTGTTGCTACCGTATTTGAAGCCTGAATTAAACATTTATAATATTTATTCTTTGTCAATTAGAATATTGTTGGTTAGTGCAAATCATTACGAAAGGGTAAAAAGAAACTGATTTTGGGTTTCAGCTTTATTGAAAGGGCTCAAATATATTGTTCAACATTGTAAAGGAGTCCTAATTTATACCTTATTAAAAACACAAAGCCAAAGGGACATATGTCTTTCTCCCATACAAACTCTCGTTTTATTTCCTTGTTTTATTGATAAAAAAAGTTGGGTTATTCTACATTTTGCCCTCGTGTTTTTCCATTCTCTACGTTGTACCCCATGTTTCTAAAATTTCTACATTGTATCCTTCAACTCTCAGTTTTTAATTCACATTGCCATTAATGATCTCATATTAATTACGGATGTTAGGTTTGGCATTAAATGCCTTACCTACTATTTGTTTTTTATATTTTTTTTTAAAAAAAGGAAAACTAAAATTCCCCTTCTCTCTCTCCTGTAATGATCATTCAACTTCTTATTACTCCCTCTTCTTTGCACTCTATCAAAAGAGAAACCCAAATGTCCATTGTGCAACCACACAAAAAATTGGCAAAAATCGCACTTGAAATAGGCTCTACCATGATTGCGTTGAGAACCAGAAATGCGCAATTTCGCATTTTTGAGGGGCCTGCAATTACACTTGGGAGCAACGAAATCCCTTTCCAAGCACGCACCTGATGAAGAATTCGCACTTGACATTGTTAATTTTGGGGAGAAGCTTCACAGAGAAAGAAAGAAGATGAAGATTTGTGGGGAGGGGATATAAGTCAATAAGAGGGAGTCAAACCCTAAGTTTTATGGTAGGAAAGTTTCCCTCTCATGGGTTTTTTTAACCTGATGGTAATTTAATAAATCAATATTAATTTCACTAACGGAACACTTAACGTTCACTTAACGACAATGGCAATTTGAATTAAAAAATGAGAGTTGAAGGGTACAGTGTAGAAATCCTAGAAACATGGGGTACAACGTAGAAAATGAAAAAACACGAGGGCAAAATGTAGAATAACCCAAAAAAGTTTGAATAGTAAACTACTCTACTTTCACTTTGATTTCTCTTTCCAAATTCTCATTCTTGTCTAATTCATCTAAACATTTGGAAACCAAAAGAAAAAAAAAAGAACTTATAGGTTTCCTTGTGCATTTGTTTGTGCAAACATCCATCTCATATAAATCGAAATCAGAACACATGAAAATATTTGGTTTTTATTTCTTATATATAAAAACTCAATGCTTTCTTTTTCTTATTTTGATATCATTCATTTGGTACAAAACTTTGCATGTTGTCAGACTCTTGCTTTAAATTTTCAGCTTCATTAGTTGTTGATTTTTGCTGATTTGCATCAGGAGATATCACTGCCACTTTAATGCATTTTTTTTCTTCATATTTTCTTATCTATTTGTCCAGTAAAGTTCAGTGAAGTGTAAAAGCTGGATCGCGTTTCATATGTAACACCCGGTGCGTTGAAAGGGCCTAAACATTCAGTCGAAGAAAGTTATGGGGTCTATTGCTGTGATCATAGTTTAAGGAGTTCATTTCAGCTTAATAAGATACTCCCTCCGTTTCCTAAAGATCTTCCTTGTTACTGTTACTACAGATACCAATGAGAATCAATTTGTGTGGGGTGGGTAAAGTAGGAGAGAGAAAGGAGTTAAGATAAATAAACAAATAAAAAGGGGTTAAAGTAGGAGAGAGAAAGGGAGTAAAATTGAATTAATAATGTAATGGTGGACCCTATGATAGGGACATGAGAGGTTAAAAAGGGAAAAAAAAATTCCAAATAAGGAATAAAGTAAAAGAGGGAAGATCTTTTGGAAACGCACTTAAACGGAAAGAGGAAAAATCTTTAGGAAACGGAGGAGTATGAAGGTATAGTTATTACAATTTGCTAACCGAAATATTAAAATTACATTGATTTGATATTGGGTAACATAATAATATTGGAATTTAGAGGGATCCAATTTAGTGAATTCCAATTCAAATAGAATGGTAAACATCTGACAACAACCATCAAATGAGATATGATATGCAGTAACTCAGGGGCGTCACCTGGGGGGTACTCACTAGTATATATGGAAATGGAAAAACCATACAATCAGAAACTCCCGCTTCCCTACAGTATATATGGAAATGGAAAAACCATACAATCAGAACTCCCGCCCCCCTATTCCCTTCCTGCGATGCCACCCCATTTTTTTCCGTCTCATCTCTCTTCTCGATTTGACATCATAAATCCATCCTATTGCAAAGGAATGAAATTGTGATTCAAATCTAAAATTGAAAGTAAAAACTTGAACTTCATTATTTATTATAATGTCGGTTGACAGTGATGGTGATTCAGCTGGAATCTTAATACAAGATTTTGGAGAAGTATACCCTCGTGGTGTCTTGACATATTTTAGAATCAATCAAAGTGTGCTTTCATCTAATGTCAAACTGTGTGCTGTCAATAAGCTTGTAGATGACGAGTATTTTCTTCTTTTTGGTAGGACGTGGCAGCATAGCTTAATAATATTCTAGTAATATGTTTTCCGAAAACTTTGGGAGATAATGATTTAGGCACCCTACAATTTGAATCTGACTGACTGACCCTGTTCTAGAGTGCAAGTAGTGTAAGTTTAATCTGATCTGGTGTGGTAGCATGGATGTTATAGTTTTTCCATATCATATTTGATCCATATTTAGTCTTTATATGTACTTTCTGTTTGTTAATCTTTAAAAACGTATGGTTCTAAAGTCCGTCACATGTCTAAGGTTTTGGTTATTCCCAACTTATATTGTATATGGTTGCAGGCTCGCATTGGGAGAAGAGGCTTTTGATGAATGAGATTATGACGGGGTCTGTGGACACAAGGTCAGTTGTTTCGACAATGACTCTGGCTATATTGGAGGATAGTGGATGGTACAAGGCCAACTATAGCATGGCAGACCACCTTGACTGGGGACGCAACCAAGGGACTGAATTTGTTATCTCACCGTGCAATCAATGGAAGGGTGCTTATCATTGCAACAACACCCAATTGTCAGGCTGTACATATAACAGAGAGGCAGAAGGGTACTGCCCTATTGTAAGCTATACAAGCGACCTTCCTCAGTGGGCCCAATACTTCCCCCAGGCTAATAGAGGTGTATTTCATGCTGTGGTTCTTATAATCTATTTGGTTGTTCATTTAGGACTTCTCATTTTTACATCTTCGCCCATAGTCAAGTGATTAAAAAAGCTGTAAATTTATGATGCGTCCTATCACCGTTCGTCATTAATCACATCCTTAATTATGCATTTGATGAATTTTTCATGGGCAACCTCTCCATAGAATGGAGGCCTTCATCAGATGCAATTTAGTTTTTAATGTTGCAAATAAGCTACTTGTTGTATAAATCAATCGCATGCTCCAAGTTCAAACTCCAAAAGAAACCTGTAAGATCTTAGAAGAAAATAAAGTATCAAAATGCTACTGTATATTAGAGTCTCTATTTTGTGCATTTGGAGCTGAACATTTGGGTTATTTTTTTCCCTCTTGGAGACAATGTATAACTGTGGATAGGAGAATGAAGATGATACAAGCCAAACCACTTTAATAAACTTGAGGCTTACTCAAGATTTTTGGTCCAAACAGTCGGTTTAGATCGAGAGAACTCTTGGAGATCCAATTAGCAACCCTCGTCTAGAATCTAGGATCTTGAGGCTGATAAGATTGCTGAAATTTGTCGAAGTATTTCTCTAATGATCTTTGGAAAACTAAAAGCTCTGAATAGTAAATATAGTGTTTCAGGCAAGAGTTTTGTCTGGTATGGGATCCCATGTATCGGACATCATGGCCAGTGGGCCTATTCTTCAGACAGTGTGAACACGATTAGCTGATAAAAGAATTGCTGAAAAGACCAACTGCTTGTTCAAAAATGAGTGGCTCGAATTTTAGGTGGCTTTTTTTTTTTTTTCAACATAAAAAGGAGTACCTTCCTTCACCATTAGTTCTATTAGACTTTAACTTAGGGTGTATATGAAGTACCCTACTAGTTCTATTGTAAGTTAGTAACATAGTTTCTGGTTTTGGTTGTTGCAGGTGGGCAGTCCTCATTGGCCGATTATTGCACCTACTTTGTAGCTTATTCTGATGGGTCATGTACAGACACCAATAGCGCAAGAGCACCTGACCGCATGTTGGGAGAAGTGCGAGGAAGCAATTCCAGGTACTATTTTTCCTTTGTGTTTTAATACAGTGTAATTAATCGTGAAACTTTTCAGGTAGCTAGGCCATGGTATGGCTGCTGAAGTTGTCTATGAGCCATGTTTCTAGTGGGCTTGAATCTGTTTCCAAGTGTACGAGATATAATCAGGATTGTGAAGTGCTTGTAGCAGATTTTTTTTTTTACTTCTTTTTTAACCTTGGACCGGGTGCAGGTGCATGGCCTCATCACTGGTTCGTACTGGCTTTGTACGTGGTTCTTCTACTCAAGGAAATGGATGCTACCAACATCGATGTATGAACACGACATTGGAGGTAAGGCTGAGATCTGTAGATGGTTTAGTTACTGTACACAAAGCAAATCGTGAAGAATGGGTTGTGTAGGACTTAGGAGGCAGGGGCCAGAGAGAATGAGGAAAATTTTCCACTAAGCTACATGAGAAGATTAATATGGTTAATCTTAGTATGACAAATATTATACCTCTGTAGAACCTGTAGCTAATATATGGAGTGCTGTCTTTGGTACTTGTAATAGCAGTCTTGTTACTTTTGCGAGCAATATGTTACTGACAAAACTTGCTGAACTATGCTTTTTCTTTCTTATAGGTTGCCGTGGATGGCATATGGAAATCCTGTCCTGTAGCTGGTGGCCACATTCAGTTCCCAGGGTTTAACGGTATTAGATATTGACACAACTAACTTGTTTATTATATATAATAGCTGTTGTAAACATCATATTTTGTCCGTCGCCCTGAAACTTTCTTCCTGGTTTATTTAGGTGAACTGGTTTGCCCTGCTTACCATGAACTTTGCACCACGTCCTCACTTCCAATATCAGGTCAATGTCCTAATTCGTGCAACTTTAATGGAGATTGTGTGAATGGAAGGTGTCATTGCTTTATGGGGTTCCATGGCCATCACTGTAATAAACGTAAGTTTCCCTTTGCCCTATTCACTCGTCAATGTTCACTAAAAAATATAGGTGGACACTGTTTTTTGGCCATGCCTTTTGAAATTGTGGGCTAAAAATGTTTTACAGGCCTCTGTCCTACTAACTGTAGCAAACATGGCACATGCCTTGACAATGGGATCTGTGAATGTCAGAACGGATACACAGGCATTGACTGCTCCACAGGTAACATTGATAAAACCATAGCTATTAGGCTGAGGATTATGGTTGGATCAGCTATTGGCTATATGCTTTTGCTGAAACTGGAGATATTACTGTCTCATGCATAACTGTTATTTATATCTGTCTGATGTCTAGCAATCAATATTATTCCCTGTCCCTAAGAGAATGCTCCATTGGACTTCTACAGTCTTCACAATGCATCTTCAAGCAACTATTTTTTGTCATTACACATTATTAATAAATACAACGGAGCATGTAAATGTACTCCATCCTTCATAAAGAGTTTTGGCACTGAGTGGCTGTCCCCGGATGCTTAAAGACTCAAGAAATTCCCAAATCTGTATAGTTTATCCACCACCACCAAAATCATGTCCACCTCTAAGGATTTTGGTAAGCCTTCTACAAAGTCCACATGACATCCTTCCATATTCTTGTTGGAATGCGTAGGTATTGGATAAGTCGACTCGAGGTATATGACTTTTGCTGTTGGCATGTTGGCAAGTAGAACAGGCTTGACCAAACTTCTCAATGTCCTTCCTCATTCCCTTCCAAAGCTATTCAGATGCCATTCACCAATGGGGTTTATGCACCATGGAATGTCCTCCAATTGGATAGGTAGGATGCGCTTGTAGCATCCCCGTGTGTAAGTTCAATCTACCTTTGTACACAAGAATGGGTTGCTGAACCTTGTCATGGTCAATTCGGGCAAAATCACAGCCTTTAATAAAACACCGGGTTGTAACGGTCAAACTCGGTCCACCAAAGTTGTTCATTCCATCTCGAACGAACCGAACCAAGACGACAATTTTTTAACACCATGGTGGGTGGTATCTAGGGATGGCAACAGGTTGGATCTGGACCAGGTCCTTATTGTCCTAGATACAGATCCGTTTTCCGACGTTGGATTCAGATCTGACGGGACTTAAAAAAATAGGACTCAGATCCAGATACTGCCGATCCGGGTCCAAAACAGATTTATCTAATATATATTATTTTACCTACTTTGCACATTAAAATATTTTCCCAAGCACAAACTTCTGAAATCAAAGCCATGAGCCTAAATTAATTTCGTTAAGAATTGAAGACCATAAATCAATTATCTAAATCACAAACTAGCAGTTCCACTAACAAAGTAAAATTTAATTGAATTAAGCTATCTCATAACTCAACATATCTGCCACATTAGGTTTTCTTAGTTGACCGTTAGCATAATCATGAAAAATATCTAAAATAAGATATAAAAATTCCATAAATACAGGAAGGAAACAGGTACTTATCGGTTAGAGAATGGGAAATAAGGAATCAATTTTAATGTGAAGTATGATACCATTAAATTTTCTCGTTTGGTGTAATAGAGTTTATATTCTTTCAAAGAGGGAACCTCCTGCTAGAGGGAACGGGTTAGAAGAGTTGGTTGAGCTTTTCGAGGTGGCCTTCGTACTTCGAGAAGGGGACTTGGGTGTCGGTGGTCATGCTTTTTGCGGTGGCTGTGCACTTGTCATATCTTTTGAGATGGGCGTTGGTGGTCGTTCTTCGAGGAGGACCGAGGAGAGAGAAGGGGGACTTGGGTGGGGAAGGCTGCTCGCTGCCTTCTTATTTAGGATTATTTGGGCATTGAGTTTATTTTATATACTTGCCCATCCTTAAAAAAAGACGGATGTACGAATTACACCCATACCCACATCCGCATTTTGACCACCTGTCTCGGATTCGAGTATGATCCGTCGGGTCTAAATTTTTAGGATCCAGATCCTGAAAAACAGATCTGGATCCACGAATCCGGATCAGTTCCAGGATCCATTGCCATTTGGTATCTATTTGTTTGCTTTTAGGGGAATCCAAGTTAACAAAATTCCTCTTCCCATAGCGTGGATTATGCACTAGGGTGCACAATGCTCATTGTGCACCCACGCAGATTATACCATTTATATAAAAGAACACGAACTTTTTTCAACAACTTATCTGCTTTAAAAAAGAACACGCGACTTAAAATTAAAGAATGTGTAAATTTATATTTATAAAAGAACAAAGGTTATAATGAAAGAATATATAGTAAATGAACTTTTTTCAACAACTTATCTGCTTTAAAAAAGAACACACGACTTAAAATTAAAGAACGTGTAAATTTATTTTTATAAAAGAACAAATTTTATAATGAATAGAATATATAGTAAATGAACATCGACACTTAAGGTAAAAGAACATATACCTTTTAAATTTGAATTTGAAAAAGGAATCTTTAGTTGCAAAATTCAAGGAAGTAAATAACAATAATTTTTTAAAATTACGAGCCGGCCGTTCTAAGTTCCTGGGTTGGGTCGGATAGGACCAGACCCAATCGGCTGGATCTGTGGAATCTGATACGGATCAGATCCAATCGGATCTGATCGTAGCTTCGGTCTTTTAAATGAACGAATAATCGATTTGATCGAAAAATGCGGTAGAGTCTAAAAATGATGAAACGACGTAGTTTAGAAAAGGGTGCACCATGCTCTACATGCACTTGGGTGCATGTACTTATTTGCGATGAATTCCCTCATCTCCCTCATAGGTTAAGAGAAAACTAACTTTTTTCTTGCATCTATGGCTCACATACCATTTATCATCACATTTGGAATTCCCTCTTGAATTGGAATTCCTTTTCACTCAGTCTTCTTAATTCTCATATGGTCAAGCAATGGGTAATGGGTTCGTTTGATTTGGTTTTCGGTAGAGGTGGGACTCTAGGTTAGTGTTTGGGCCGGAAATGGAGGTTTTGGAATATGAAAATTGGGTGGGATGATTGCCGTGGTTGGTTTTAGACGAGTAGTTGCTGGGCCCAACACTATTGGCTTAGCCAAAATTTCTCTCGCAGTATAGTTTGTTGTGTGTTTGCCCTTCCAATCCTTGTGGATCGCAACTTTTGACTTATTCTCAATGTTCAAGGCTGGGTCTATTGCATGATCTTAGGCCTAATAATCCGCAATTCAGTCTTGATTCTTGACATTCTCCTTAGCACACTTATGATTTGACCCTAGTCACTTCTTATGGGATTCCCTCTTATGGCCTATGGGGCTATCAACTCAAGAAATCGCCGTCCATAATTTTCTGCACCACCCAGCTGGCTGTGACCCAACCATTGCTCGTGTAGACAGCTGGTGGACACAGGTTGGAATAATTGCACCTAGAGGCCCACCAATTCCTCCCATCGAAAAAATGATCGATGGCGGTGCTTCCATTGGTACCAAAGGAGAACATCTCCTTCCAAGAAAACCACTGCTTCTTTTATTCTACGTGAACCTGTAAAAGCTGGAAAACCACTCTGCACGAGGGATCCACCCATGTGGGATGGATCCTGTGAAAATGGACAAGTCCAATCTCTTCGTCCTCCCCCATGGACCATGGTATGCCCTCCCCTGGATTGAATAGTCCAACACCATGAAGGTAAAGAATGGTTAAACATTTCTATCCTTCCCCCCAAACCCTTCCTAGTTCCCACTCCCCCCGAGTCCATCTTTCCACCCCGGTCTCGATTGAATCAAATCTAGGCGAGAAGCCTCACGCGCCACCTCACTACTTTATAGAGGTTTGAGAGTCGATCTTACCCTCTACTTTCTCCTGCCTCTAATTATTATTCATCAGCATCTCATTGTTCTCTCTACCACACGTGATTCTTCCCCCAGAGGGCTCCCTGAGAATGAGATGAACTCACCTCCTAACTGCTGGGTGGCCTTTTCCAGACTCTTGGCGACCTGGGTAGTGAGAGTTTTTTGGAAGTCCACCATTGGTTTTCCAACCACCGGTTCTACGTGCTGGGTGGCCTATTGCCTAACTTTCCATTACACCCTTCACCACGTGTTAACTACATCAATGCCCTTCACTATCGCTAGATCATTCTTTCTCTTCCTAGCATAAGGCTATGTTCAGTTCACCTTTTTTGCTTATTTCAGATCTAATCAGATCAGAAAAAATAAGTTCAGATCAGATCATGCTTATATTTAAAAACTCATTATTACTATTAATACTATTATTTACTAGTACACTTGTTCAAAAAGATTATTATTGTTGCTGTTGTACTTATTAATTATTAATATTGGTAATTATTATTAATCTCGCTATTATCATTAGAAATGTCATTGTTATCATCATTTTAAGTTATTTTGTTGTTATTAAATACTAGAAAATTAAAAGCCACGTGTTAAGAACATAACATTGACGCAAAAATAAGAAATATATAAAATATGATAGTTCAAATTCATGACAACAAAACTACTAAGTTCGGATTACATTTCAAAATAAAAATAAGCTAAGTGCGAGATACAAATTATAAATTTAAATCCCGTACACCCCTTCCTATCGAATTCCTAATCTCTCTAGCTATTTGAAGCTGCACGCTATCCATTTCTTTCTTGCGCAAGTAATAGTTGTTTGTATATCTTATTTTATTTTATATGAAAAAAAAGAGTTGAGTAAAAGTTGTGATAGAAATAAAATGATAATAATAGTAATACTATAAATAAGATCTTATAATGTATTGCATAATAATGAATTACAAAGTAATAATATGTTTTATAAAAGATAAGATATTGTAAATCAGAATAGATAAGTTCAGATCAGAAAATTTCAGGTGAACTAAACATAGCCTATGTGTATAGCAGGGGAGGTTCATTTGAGTCTTAGCAATATACTGGGTAGTATACACATCCAAAGTATTTAAACTTTGACCAAAGTAAAATGCATATATCTAAAAGATGTCACCTTAAATGGCATAAACTTGTGATCTCTCGATATTGGCATATGAACTGTTCAAAGCTTTAATCTAATTGGTGAAGTGATACTCCTTAATGTAAATCAATTCTCAATGAGTATTTTAAAATCCAATCTTCATAATAATCAGACCAATTGTCTATCATCACACATCATAGTGAGTATAAAAATTACAATAGTAAGTCACATCTAACATTAAAGCCTGTGCGTTGCACGGGATCAAAAAAAGTTGTCTAAGGCAAGTTTGAAAAGGTTATCTTCTTTTCAGTGGCTCTCTTATATGATCTAGAGGTTTGGCTAGCGAAATTTTCAAGACAAAGTAGCAAAATTCATTGCCTTGCATGTGGTTCTGCGCAATTTATAATATAGTATTTGCCTCTTTGTTCACTTGATGTGTTTTACTTGGATGTGATGTGCAGCTGTCTGTGATGAGCAATGCAGCCTTCATGGAGGTGTTTGTGACAATGGAATTTGTGAGTTCCGTTGTTCGGATTATGCTGGCTATACATGCCAAAACAGTTCATTGTTGATTTCAACTCTCTCAGTCTGCCAAAATGTCCTTCAAGATGATTTCTCAGGGCAACACTGTGCTCCCAGTGAACCAAGTATATTGCAGCAACTTGAGGAGGTGGTTGTCATGCCGAACTATCACCGCCTCTTCCCAGGTGGTGCACGGAAATTATTCAACATTTTTGGAAGCAGTTATTGTGGTGAAGCTGCTAAACGGCTAGCATGCTGGGTAAGTTTGTTAGCCAACTATGATTTATGCAAGTCCAATTATTTTCTTGGTAAATTCCATGTGCTGAGATAACTAGGGGATCTTTCACATTTTCTACAACATCCTAATATCGGAGTTCTCATAAAGTGCTGTACAATGAGCCTAATGCATTACATTATCTATATATTTGAAGTAAGCTGAAAACCCCACGGTTATACTTGTCCATAAGGGTTTTAAAATGAGTAAAAATGCATCACAAACTAAGTTATAATATATATAGCTCATGCGAACACTAGTCCTATTGGCTTGTCTCAAACAAAAGCAGGATTTTGTTTGCTCTCTTCTGGTTTAGTATAGTATCACTTATCATAAATTTTACCCCCTGGTGCCTGTGGGGGTTCACTGTTTGTTGTCTTTTCCTTTTGGGACGATTATCTATGGAAGTATGTGTTACTGGACTTTGCTACTAATGAAGCATGTTTGAGGCCCTTGGAGTATTTCCAATTTTGTGTGGAGAAACAGAAGATGGAATGTTTTAGAGTTTTGATTTGATTTAGTGAGGCAAATGTAGGAACAATAAAGACTTAATCCTCCAGTCACTAGGATGATGAAGGTCAAAGCAAACTAAAATATGAACTTGGATGGAGAAATGAGCTCAAAGCAACCTCTACCTAGAACTAGTTCCAATAATTTGACACAAAATATGGATTAATGAATTGAAGTCACAAAATACAAGACATCAATCACACATTACATATGATGTCCCCATTCTGGATGTTCCCTCTTTCCCGTTGGATTTTTTTCTATATGTCTGCTTCTTTAGCTTCCTTTATCCTCCCTTCCTACGTCATGTTCTGAATAAGTCAAAACCTGCTCCAATGGATTGTGTTCTTCATGTTAATTAGCGTAATTGTTTGGTATTTTCTTTTAGTTATGAGAATTAGGTTTCTGGTGGACTCGAAATATCTAGAGGTGCATGGGATTTTGTATTGGTTAACTCATATGTATCTGGACGGATATTGGCTTAGTTTCCTTCAACTTCCACTCAATCAGATGAAATTAAGGGTTTAAGTTCTAACACTAAGGCTTCAATTACCAAAGGTTTCAAGTAATCCAACTTAATCAGAATCTTTAACTCCTAATCTAAGGGTCTTAAATTTGATTGCACTTGCCAAATTAAATGTTCTTTAGCTTTGAGTCACACTTATGTGGTGAAACTAGTACAACCACAAGGTCTTATTTCAATTTGTAATGAAAAACTTTCCTACTTCATTTAGATTAAGTCCCTAGCTCATGTTATATTATTTCCTACATAAACTTGGATTAAAACAACTAAAACAACCTAATTAAATTATAGCTAGCCTGTAGTAAAGCACACTGAAACGCTCTAGGATCCTAATATACCTTAGAAGTAAACCTACTTAATGCTGTAAAAAGGATGACTCCAAAGCCTTATTTATTGGATATGAAAGCATTGACCCGAACAAATCAAGATAGTTTACCTGCCTTGTCAAGCAAGGAAAATAGTTTCAAAAATCTAGAGTAATACGCCGAACCAGCTGCCGCAACAGTCATGGGTATGCTTGCTGTGCGAACAAGCTTCTTTCCTTGATTCCAAAATGCTCCAACTGCTTTCGCAGAATCTTAAATGATACGGAGCAACAAATGTGTGGATCATCTTGGAAAACATCGGCTTGCGTTGTAAACTTGGCCTCCAAGTAACTTCCAGCTTCTCCTTTGCGCCAAAACAGAGAAAATGTTTTCTTAATCTCAAAGTAGATATTATCCATCCAGCAACCTCTTTGCTTGATCATGAAGCAAAATTTTGACACACCCAAGAAAGAAGAGATGATCCAAAATAAACGAATTATAACTGAAAACAGAAGCAGTTTTGATAACACTACTTTGGACTCAAACAAATAAAGAACTTGTATCTTTGCTTCAAGAACAGCAAAAACTTGTCTAGAATTTGAAAGATTTTTCCACTAGTCTCTATTATATAAGTCAAGGGGGAGCTATGGTGTCCCCCAATTAAATGCAATAATAATGCCAACATCCATTAACAAGTAATAGAAATACCAAGAAAACAACTTCTTCATCAAGTAATTTTTATATTTTGTATTTACACCACATGATATCTAATTAGAACTGATGATGATTATAAATTACATTCTTCAAAATTACATTTAGATGAAATTTAATAATAATCGCCAAAATAATCCACGCATGCATCGCATGCAAAGAAGGCTAGTATCATATAAGGTAAGGATTCCATTGTATCTTAAAACAAATTGGTGTAGGTTAAAATGATTTCTTGATTTTAGTGATTTAAATTTTATGGTTTGAAATATGTATTGAAACTCCTAATTTGTTTTTATCTGGCAGTGTGAAATCTAATATTGATTTAAGTGGAGCCAAATAGAAGGAACAATAAAATTAAAGGGTTGGATCCTAACTCTTTGGATGGAGAGTTTCTAGTCTAAGTTTCTATTTCGTGGATTGTGCTCCCACGAGCACAATGAGAATGGTGCTCCCATTACACAAAATAGAACATTTATGAGAACGAAAACAAACATTTTACTGTTGAAATGAAACATTACAAGAATTTACTTATGAAAACAAACATTTTGTTTTTGAAGTGGAACATTACAAAAGTTTACTTACCATAACGAACATTTTACTATTGGAGTGAAACATTATCAAAATCGAATTATGAAAATGAACATTTTACTGTTGAGTTGGAACATTACCATAATTTAATTACTTAAATAAAACATTTGCTCATTAAACATAGAACATATTTTTACGAAAAATAGAAAATATTTTTGTTGAAAAATAAGATGGAAACGAACATTTTTTAAATAGAACATTTGTTTATTGAAAATAGAACAATTTTCACGGAAAATAAAACATAATTTTCGACTAAAAAATAAGCTTAAAACGAACATTTATTGAAACATAACATTTTCTTATTGAAAATAGAACATTTTTCACGGAAAATAGAACAATTTTCACGGAAAATATAATATACATTTTTGCTGAAAAATATGCTTAAAGCGAACGTTTATTGAAATAGAACATTTACTTATTGAAATTAGAACAATTTTTATGGATATAGAACATATTTTTTCTCTGAAAAATATGCTTAAAACTAACATTTGTTGAAATAGAACATTTACTCATTGAAAATGGAACAAATTTACTGGGTGCACCATGCACACCATTCATTTCTGGTCACCATCAACAAGATGAATACAAAACACAATAAGTGTACTTTTTGGTTCTAACAATATGAAAAGGTAGCTCAAGCTCATCAATTTTTATAAACTCAACTCTTTCCATGATAGTTACAAGTTAATGACTCAAATGTTCAACAATGAGAACTCTTAAGATTACTGAAGAGTATTGCCTATTAGTTCATCTATGCTTCAAACTTTTTTTGAAGAAGCACATAAAGGATTAAGGATGAAATTGCTCCATTAAATTTCACAAAGAACAAATTTTTTGCTTACCATTTCAAGTCATTGCTAATCATACCAAAGATTCATCAATCATAAAGAAACACATTACCACGACGCATCTTTTATAATTCCTGAGCAAGGAATAAATCAGCTCCAACTAACACCGAAGGTGACAGAAAGAACAATATTGACTGAACATTAAACATACCATTGAGCTCATAAAACAGCAGATTTGCTATTTTCATCTGTAAAGTAAACCACACCCAAAAGTTATGAAAATCAGTAAAATAATAATTTTTACAATCTATTTGCTTCCCCATCAAATCTCTACTTTGTAAAATATCCTACCTCAATTGTTGCTAAGTTTGGAGATCAGTCATGAACAACTATGGAGAGTTTCTCTTTTTTTGCGCCCACTTCCCGGAAAATCTAACAATTCATTGAAATAAGCTTCTTTGCTCACAAATCCATATGAGATTGGATCTTTAGTAATATTCCCATAGTGAACAAGATTAGTATTCTCATTTCAAATATGGTTCTAGTTTTCTGTAGACATTTGTAAAAAAGAAATGTAAGGAAGAAAAGATGCCACTTTAGATAGATGGCAAACCATAGCCATCCAGAAACTTCAATTCATTTAACCACAACTCTTTTTCTCACTTGTCATTGCCAATTGGGTTTTGTGAATTTTGCAAAGATGATGTTGGCAACTACACCACTAATATCTGTAGTTTTCGCTCCACTAACCTCAACCAAGAAACCAACCTCCTCCAATAGGAAACCATAGTCAATTTTACTAGCACCTTCGTTCTATACGTGCAAGGAGGTTTGCTTTGTTATTTGGGATCCTATGTGTTTCTTGTAGGATCATTTTGTCTTTAGCTTGATACGAGTATATTAGGAAGTGCACAGACAGTGAGTTTTGAAGATGTGTAGAGCCCCTTCACCTGCTGTTCATGGAATTACTAATTATGAATAGTTTGGCTACATATTTTTATCTCGTCAGTTGGCCAACTCGTTTGACTACTCGTGGGTATACTTTCTATCTCTATTTATATGTTGAAATAATGGTCTAACCTTTTTTTTATAAGAATATAATGGTCTAACCTTCAAATGATAAGTAGTGATTGGTTTTCAAATCCCTTTTTTCGGTGGACTAGTTTTCGCATTACATTATAACTTGTGACCTGTGAGCATGTTTAAGCCCTACATCCCTCAAATGCTCAACCTTGTCTCCGTTTATTGCCATCTCTAGGCAAGTGAGAAGACATAAAAAAAGTAGAGATAATTTGCATAGTCTCTTTAAGCTCCAAACACTCTATAAGCTAATTAAGAGAAATTAATTTCATTTGAGCTCTTCAATTCTCAATCAATGTGCCAAATAAGAAGAGTTTTTACTTGTATCTACAGTTGCAATTCTAACAGTAGTCTATCACAAGTTGATGTAGACAAGGTTACTGAAAACAAAGTAATCCCAATTGGAAGAGGAGAGAACATCTATATCCCACACAAAAGTCTACTCCCTACTGGATTAGTGAAATGTGTGGCTGTCATACTAAACAAGGAAGTATATAAGGTATCAAAGTAAAACAACTTAAGGACATGTCTTTAAGCATAACAAAGGGATATATCTTGGCGTCACAATGCCTTAGTGTCCAAGGCATGCATTGGTTCTTTGGCGCCTAAAGCACGTGCATACATTGCATGCATTGCTGATATGCCGCTGCTAAGCATTGAAGACGCAATGCGCCCCCTAGCTCAAGTGTTTCCCCAGATGGCACTGAGATAGTATCTTGCAGAAAAATTAACTTCTTGGCCAAATCCAAATAAGCCTGTTAAGTGAGACATGATATAAATATATACTTCCCTTGTTTCAGAATACTTGATACACTTGCCAATGCATATTTTTAACCATTAATATATCTAATTTCCTATATAGATTTAATTACAAAAAGTTTATATTTTAAAAATATATGTGGAGACAAATCTAACAAGATCTCACATGACTATAATTTACTTACATTGGAACACAAAGCATAGTCAAAGGGGTGTGTGAAAATAGTGTGGAAGTTAAACAATGTATTTTGAAATGGAGGAATATTTCGTCAGTGGATAGCGCATATTATAGTGGATAGCGCATATTATGTCATTTTCATTTTTAACATTTGTGTATAATATTCTCCGCGATATATGCATGAAAGTGATAATCAATTGAGGCACCATGTGTATGCCAGATCTCAATTCAAAAGTGCGACATGGATGGTGACAACAGGCTTAGAGTCTGCCACTCAGCATGCCAGTCGTATAACCTAGCGTGTGGAGCTTCTCTGGACTGTTCAGATCAAACACTTTTCAGCAACGAGGAGGAAAGTGAGGATCAATGTACCGGTGCCAGTGAAATAAGGTTATCATGGCTTGGTCGCTTTAGAGGCGGCATCCACCATATCGATAATTCCATGAAAGAAGCATCGGTAAAATATAGGCAGAAGCTGTAATTTACCTCCTGCTTTCTCAGTGTAATTTTTCTAGGCTGTTTATTGTAGAAGATAGGCAGGGCACAATCTGCCGTGCATTAGGTGTAGGATTTAGCTTTCTACCCAATCTTAATGTCTTTTAGGAAGGGGACTGGGTAGGAAATTAATCTAGTTTTGACTTTCAGAATGGAAGTCTCAATTGTAGAGATAAATTTGTACGAGGCAAAAAAGAAAGAAAACAAAGGGTAAGCCCAAAAAAGAAAAAGAAAACAAAGGACAAAAAAGAGAAACGGGATTGCTTTTGTCAATGATGAATCTCAAAGAGATGGCCGAAGGCTGTTCATGAGAATGAAAATATTTGATTTGTATCTCAGTTGAGTTATTTTTCTTCGCCACCTTAGATGATGTGCTTTTCAACTGTATTTAGTGTTAAGGTAGTGTAGAGCTAACTTGCTGGTTGTGGCATGTACAGCCGCACAGGTTCTTATTATTTGCTACAGTGAAAATATTCCACATATTAACGATACTTCACATCATCCGCAAGGAGAGCAGAACATATTTACCTGTTGCGCAGATATTAAATTACCTCCCCTCAAAGAAAGAAAGACTTGTCTTTCCTCACAACAGCTTGATGAACCTGGATTTTGTTGCAATTATGTCCCCATAAGCTGCTCATAAAATCTGATGAAGGAATCAATATATTTTCGTTGTTATTGATTTTCATCTGAAGTAAGGATGACATTCCAAGCAAATGGATCAATGTTTGGCAGTCATATATAATAGCTTTCATCCAAACACCAAATGGTGGTAATGAACAGACATAGTTTTAGGCATGGAAACGTGCCAACTCTAATGAAAATGAACTCTATTTTCACATAATCTTTTTCTTATCAAAATTCATCAAGCCTATATGGGCTACCTTCTCCAGAATACTGTAAGTTTGTAACAGCTAAATTTGAGATCAATCCAACGCTACGAATGATTCCACAAAATTAATTCAGAGGTCATCCATTAAATCATTTGCAATTTGTCGTATCATTAACCATGGAAGGATCATTCCATGTCAACTAAAGGTTATGGTGTTTGAATGTTTTATAGAATAGTACTATCCTCATATTAAAGCTGCAGAGATCAGGCATATGCTGGAAGTGTCCCTGAAGAGTCCCTTAAAGAAGCTTGGTACAAGTTCAAAGATCTCCAGCGTTACAAAATTGATAAACCTTGTTCAAGCTTTCTATAATGGTTTACAAAAAAAACAATAGTCCAATAATATTATAATGCTATCGAATCCTCTGCATGTGGTGTTTTTCTCAACAAAGGAGTGGACAAATGCAACTATTTTCTCGCCGATCTAGCTGCTAACAGTTACAAACTGTGAGAGAAGCACCTAAAAAGGAAGATCAATGTTGATGCTTACTAGTTTTTTACCCGTGCAAATATGCACTGGAAGTTTTATAGTAAATATGATTTTGACCGTGCATAATGTGCGGGAATTGTTTTGTTTATTAAGTAGTTGATTATTATTCATAACCAAGTTATAAGTAGGTCTCTAGCGTTTAGACCCGTGTAAAAATATATTGTATACGACTTCATCTCTAACTTTTAGACATAAAATATTCCAACAAAACTGAATATATTGCATATATTTTAATGAATGCGTCAAAAGTTGATAAACTATAAGATATTGAATAATATATTTAATGATATTACTCCTTAAATTATGTTATACAATATAACTTCTCAAAAAACAATACACGTATACAATATACCTTTCTATTTGTTTTCTTTGTCCCGTTATTAACTTTCAGCTCCCTACAAATTACAGGCTTCATAGCAAGTTCCCAGTTTGATCGATTTATATAAGTAAATAGTTGTTGTCGTGGACAAATTTCGCTTATGAAATTTGAATAAGGGATATCGATCTAAACACAAAAGCATGGTAATATTTGTTGCACATAAATTAATTAAAATTAGGATCACTAATTTACATTGACATATGACCGTACATTATATTCAGTTTTTCTACGTAATTCTTAATTTGCCACACATTTTTCTCAAGCATCTAAAAAAAGGTTAAAGTAACTATAAGTTGTACGATATCTTATTATTTATCTATTTTCCTTTTGTATTGTCGTTGTTCTTTCAAACTTTTCTTGATTCATCATTCAAAGACATCTACTATATTATAACTAATATGCTAAAAGTAAAAATCCTTTAAATGGGATGGTAAGGATAAAAAAAATATAAAATATTTTAGATTTTAGACCCAGTGCTAATTGCAAAAGAAAATTTTTTTATATAAATTTAAGATTTTAGAATGTTTTTCCTAAAACTATCTTGTGAATATTAGATTGTGATTTAAAGTTTTAAAACCGTGTATTGGAAATATTTTTAAACTGGCTTATGACCCATGTGTTTTATGGTTGACATGTGTCATAGTGGATCATGTCATTTACGATTTTATTTTTTTAAAAGAAAAGGTTGATTAAATCTTTGCTTCGCCTAGTGCTTTTTCTTAAAGGCCTAGATAAAATCATAATTCAAACCACCACCGGCACTCAACCATACACCCGCTTCCGCAGTCCTACTCTTCCCCCTCCCCCTTCTCTCTTTCTCTTGTTAACCTCATGCATCATCGCTTTTCACCGCCTCAGGCCACTATATTATCATTTTTATTTGCCTAAGTTAACAAATATTTATTTTTGAGTTTTTTTACTGTTTAACTTATATTTAAAAATATAGTTTGAAGATTTTTGTAACTTATCGTTCTTGTAGAAAAAAAAGATAACATAAATTCTAAAGGTTGTTTTTCACCCTCTTCAATTTCATACTTACTTTATGGAATGGGAATGTAAAGAGAAAAAAGCAACAAAACATGAAATGTTGACACATATTTCTGGAATGGAAAGATAATGAATCAACAAAATATAATAATTCACCGAATAGTGCGAGATTTATACAATTGTAATAGCTGAATCAATGCCTCATATAAGTGATAGCCCGAATTTCAAGCAATTTTGATTTCGGCTCATTGTATTTTATGAGCTTAATAATGTGATAATATATATCTTTTTGAAATATTTTGAGAAATACGGATTTTATCTCTTAAATATAGATATTAGTTTTGCAATCATAATAGTAATTATCTATGAAAGGAGTTTTCTAAATTTGCTTAAAATTGTTTTGGGTTTTAATGATCCACTTTTTAAGTATTTGAGCTTAATAAGACCATATTGTTAAACTACATCACTTCATTAAAGCCCAAACCCAATCCCTGTTTTCGTTTACCATATTCACCCATTTGTTCTTTCTTACTCTCATTCGTGTCTTGAGCTGTCAAAAATGCTAAGCTTAAACCCTCCATATTTCCTAAACAAAAGTCAGAAATGCAAGTCTAACATTTATATTAATTACCTAAATCACCTACCAAATGTGGATCCAGAATAGAATGATCAAAACCTAACATTACAACATTAAAATTCAGGATTAATTTAAAAAATAAACTATTGTGATGAATTTTATAATCAAATAATCCATCTATATATGATATACATCGACCACAAAAAACAACCTATATGATCCTGATTATTATTATATATAAATATATCTTGGGAAGCTGCTGTCAATTATAAGGATTCAATATTATAAACGTAGATGTGCATATAGGTGAGGCAATATTGTTGAACATAATGTCAAACAATTCAAGTTTTTCTAAAAAAAGGTGCACCAAAATCTTTTTGCTATAAATATTTTTTGATATGACCAATAGCTTATATGACATTATTGATAACCTTTTGTATTGATTATATCCTCTAACTTTTATACATTATGACCAATAGCAAAAAAAAAAAAAAACATGAGAAACACCAAAAAAAACATGATTAGCACAACAATTTGTACATATGATGTATTTATGAAGCTCTAGAATTACTCGGTGAACATGAGCTTGCCATGTAGGAATTAGGATTTTACTTTAGATAATAGTATAGATCACAAAGAAGATTCAGCCACTTTGTACCTAAATATAAATTAGGGTTCAGGGATAAATATAATTATTTTATAATACAAAGAAGATTCATCCACTTTGTACCTAAATATATATTAGGGTCCAGGAATAACTATAATTATTTTAAAATAGCCCTAAATGTAAGAGTGTTACATTTTCAATTTTCACCCTCACTTTTTTTAATAAAAAAGTATCAATCTACATGTTAACTTATCCTTTAGTAAATTTATTTGAACCTAATTAATTGCCCAAACATGATCTCATATATTTTCAACAATTTACTAATTAGATATTTGGGCCTACTGGATGTACACTATAGAAATATGTGGTTGAATAATTCTTGTCAAATAGCCAAACTAAATCAAGCAAATAATAATGTATTCAACATTAATTTGTACTTTATTATTATAATACTTTCAATCCAGGTTGGAGGAATCATCCCAATTTTTCCTACAAGAACAATAATTATCAAAATCATTTGCTTCCACTCCCTATCAGCAACTTTATCAACAATATCAACATCCTCGAGAACAATATAAGCGACCACAAGGTTCCCTGAACGTCCATCATGGATTTTTATAGCGCCTTAGCAGCAGATTCTATAGAATAATGTCGTTGCACCATATGATATGATTGAAGTGATGAGAGCAATATCAACGTTGCAGAAAAATTGAACCAAATCGATGTTCAACCCGTTTTATATCTCTAGAGTTCCTAAGTAACCCTAATTCTCATAACAAACCCTAACTCTCGTAACATCCCCTCAAAAGCTCACAATTCGTTTCTTTCTCCAATCCATTTCTCTCTCTCTCTCTTTCCTCTCAAGCTTGATGTTATGATTTTATATCTACTTTTTTCCCCCGTTTCCTTGTTGAAATGCGTGCTAATAGTGCTCGTAGGAGCTGTTTTATACTAACATCTTCTATCTAGTTGCGGTCTTGCGTTTTATGATAGTTTACAATTTTTAGGAAATTATTTACCAATTTTCTGCTATTCTTTATGCCACAATGAATTGGACAGAGTTAGGAGGCACGTGTATGAGTTCCCGAGACTCGAAACTGCTTCCCAAAGCCTTGGGGTGAGAAGAGATTTGAAGACATGGCGTCAAATGCCAAGGGAGCTCTTTTTGAAGGGTCGCCTGATTTGGTCGGGCAACATCCGCCCGATCGGGCAGTTATTTTTCTCAAATCAGCTGAAGCCTCGGGCACGATTGGGTGTCGATCACCCGCTCGCAATTCACTGTGCATGCCAGGTTTAATCAAGCTCCCTTTTTTCATATGCCTATTGAAGAACTACATTGCTGGAAGCCTGCCCGCAGGAATTGGGCTTCCGTCGCTCGTTCGGGTGGTTGGCTCGGAAGCTAAATCCGACACTTTTTATTTTTGTTTTTGATTTTTTTTAAGAGTTAGTATAATAGCTTTGGGAAATATTTGGCAAGGACCTTTTTTCAGATTTTGTTACTTTCATTAGTTTTCCTAAGCACTAGTTTTCTCTCTCTAGTCCTAATTATTGCACATTGGAGATTATTCAAGTTCAATTCAAGCTCTTCCTTTTTCCTTTTAATTGGTAATTGTCTCTTTCATGGTTTTTAATTTAATTTCAAGTATTAGTGTCTTATTATTTTTTTAATTACTTCAAAGTATGAATATTTCAATAGTTAATGTTTTTGCTATCTTTGGCATAAGTGAGTAGAGTCTTCTCTAGGGCTTAGTGAGGGAAGCCATGTTTAAACCATGATTTATTGTTCTTGATTTCTTATTATTTAGGTTGTGGTTAGAGCATTTCTAGTGTGATTCATTTTAATCTGCAATTTATGTTAGTGTACAATTTCATGAATCATTTTTGGCTAATTATTGTTTATATTGATCAAGATTTTACTTTTAGAGGCTTAGAACACACTAGTGAGTCTGATTATGTGATGTGACCATACTACATATTTTGCCTTGAGAGTGTTAAGACCCAATCATAGGATTAACGCCTACTCTAATTGCTCGATGATATACCTAAGTATTATTAGTTGTTTGAATCCTTCTAATTTGTATAAGCATGGTGGACACATCGAACTCCCTAGATTTTAAATTATTTGATAAATTTCCATCTCTTGTGATCTACTTTATTTTAGCTTAGTTATTAATCATTCCACAACTTCTCTCTAAATAGTTAAGTAATTGAGAATTAATCTGTAGAATTCCTCTCTATGTGGATCGACCCGTATTTGCTAAGTATCCGCTAATAACATACACCGTGTACTTGCGGTACTATTTTAAAACTCATCAAGTTTTTGGCGGTGTTGCCGGTGAGACAACTAGTTCTACAACTTTTTGATTGATTATTTGAACCATTCCTACTGTCTCATTAGAACTTCGAGGTCCAATTGAGGCAACTCACTACACATTTTTCTTTGTTTCTTTTATGCTCAGGTCAGAAAGAACAAGTACTCCAGTTCTAACTGATCCTGGTCTTGAAAAAACCGTCCGACAACTCAAAAAGCAACAAAAGAAGAAGAAGCAGTCTGCTACTCAGCGAAAATCCCGGAAGAACCATCAGAATCAATCATGCCTCCTATGTCATTGAAGTCTTATGGGGTACCTTATACTAGCAATGCTCCCACAAGCCCTACTATGCCTGACATACAAGCAACCAATTTTGAGATCAAGCCTTCCCTCATTCATATGATCCAACAGAATCAGTTTGGAGGGTGTCCATCTGAAGACCCTACAAATCATTTTCAACAAGTTCAACAACTCCTTCATACCGTTAAGCATCAAGAGGTCACTCTTGATCAATTAAAGATCATGGTATTGAGTTTTCTTTGAGTGACAAAGCACATAAACTGTTAAATGATGTCACAGAAAATGAATGGAATGATAAATCTGAAGCATTCCTAAAAGAGTACTACCCTCCTACCAAAACTGCAGAAATCAAACATAAACTTGCTACCTTCCAACAAGAACCTGATGAGACACCGAAGGAAGCATGGAATAGGTTGCAAGACTTGCAGAGGGGATGCCCACACCATAACCTTCATAAGTGGTTCATTACCCAAGCATTCTATAGTGGTCTGCAACACCATATTAAGAGTACAATTGATTCATGTGCAGGGGGTGTTTTCCTAGATAAGGAGGTGGATGAATGGTACAATTTTCTGGCTAGTTTAGCTGCAAATGATCATAGTTCTTCCAGGACTATTACAAAGAAAAAGTTGGATATTAATGCATATGCACTATTATCTTCACAAGTAGCCCAGTTCAGCATGAAAATGGATGCACTTGAATATTCACAATCTAGTACTCCTCCTATGAGTATTAATGCGATGTCTTCCATGTCTCTTATTACCTTTTCTTACTATGAGGTCTATGGTGTTCAAGGCCATTTTGGTCATGATTGCTCATATCATCAACCTGACCTGAATTAGGTGGAGTATGCAAATGGTTTTTAGTAGAGACCTCCACACAACCCATACTCTAACACATTCAGAACCCTTAACCTATGCCACAAACTTCATACCAACCACCTCATCAAAACCCACCATAACATGCTGCTAGACAATAATATTACCAGCCCCCCCCCCTCATAATCCTCCTCCTGGTTTTAATAGGCCTTCACACCAAGACTATCAGCAACAAGCTTCTCATAATGCCATCTCTCAAGAGCCCACTATGTATGATCTGATGAAGATGATGGTTTCTATGAAGCAGAGCTATGATGAGAGCATCAAGCAGTTGAAGACCACTACCAGATATATGGAGACTCAACTTGCTCAGGTGGTCGAAAATAACGTGCAGACATCTACCGGGGCAACCAATTCCCAAAGAAATTGCTAATGTTGTCACTCTTCGAAGCGGTACACATTGTGAAGCCCCACCTATGCCTACTGACGCCACCTCGAGTCTAGAATGATGTAGTGGATGAAAATGAAGGTGAGGATAGCTCAAAAACTGACATTGAGCAAGGGAAGGTAGATGAAGAAAGGAAGCAAAAGGAGAAGATTACTAATTTTTCTACACACCACTATTTTCCCCAGAGGATGAAAAAAATCAATGGTCAATCAACAACTTGGTAAGTTCTTGGCCATGGTCAAGAACCTTGAGGTAACAGTTCCTTTTACTAATTTAATTTCTCAACTGCCTGTGTATGCTAAATTTTTGAAAGATATAATCACCAAGAAGAAAGATTTTGGTGGTATAGATATAGTTTCTCTAATTGAAGAGTGCAATGCTATATTGCAGAATAAAATCCCACCAAAACTCAAGGATCTTGGTAGTCATGTAGGTGCTTTATTTATTGATAAGGCTTTATGTGATCTAGGAGCTAGTGTATCTTTTATGCCTTTATCTATCTGTAGTAAATTGAACTTGGAAGTCTTAAAGCACATGTAGATTACTTTGCAGATACGGATCGTTCTGTGAAATATCCATTGGGTATTTTAGAGGATATACCTGTTCGGGTTGGAAAATTCTATATTCCTATTAATTTTGTAGTACCAGACATGG
Source organism: Beta vulgaris subsp. vulgaris (assembly GCF_026745355.1). Taxonomy (NCBI): domain Eukaryota; kingdom Viridiplantae; phylum Streptophyta; class Magnoliopsida; order Caryophyllales; family Amaranthaceae; genus Beta; species Beta vulgaris. Next base: position 26,585,760 of record NC_079202.1, on the reverse strand, counting down.
AAGAGGATAATCAAATCCCCATCATCTTAGGTAGACCTTTATTATGTACTGCTGGTGCTGTTATTGATGTCAAGTCCGATTTTCTTACTTTGCGTGTTGGTGATGATACTGTGACTTTTAAGCTTACTAATGCTCTAAAGTCTCATATGCTTTAGAACACTTGTTGCACGATTGATGTCAAAGAGGACATTACTGGTATGATGCTTCTCGAGCCTTGTTAGATTATTCGTTGAAGGCTATTCTTGCTTTTGGAGCCTCAAAAGGAGAAGGTGATGATGGGGTAAATTCTTTGCTCCCTGATTTGGATGGCCTTTACGCTGATGAGGCTAAAGGTTTTGAGGTAATGGAGACCACTTGTTCCACTTCTGAGCCACAAGTAAAGAAGGTAGAATTAAAACCATTGCCCTCTCACCTTTGATATGCATTTCTTGATGATAATGAGGACTGTCTTGTGATCATGAGTGTTAAACTCGATGATAGTTAACTTTCAAAGCTCACTATGTTTCACATGCATAAGAAAGCTATTGGGTATAATATTGAGGAAATCAAGGGCATTGGCCCTGACTTTTGTATGCATAGAATAAATCTGGAAGATCATCACCATCCTTGTATACAACCACATCGTCATTTGAATCCTAATATGCAGGAGTTGGTTAGAAAAGAGGTAATGCAACTACTTGATGCAGGCATCATCTACCCCATTTTTTATTCTAAGTGGGTGAGCCTGGTACAAGTCGTTCCGAAAAAAGGGGGTACAACCATTGTTAAGAACGATAAGGATGAGCTTCTTCCTACTCGTGTTGTCACGAGGTGGCGTATGTGTATTGATCATTGCAGGTTGAATACAACCACCCTGAAGGATCACTTCTCCCTCCCTTTTATTGATAAAATGCTTGAAAGATTAGCAAATCATAACTTTTTCTGTTATTTGGATGGATATTCTGGGTTCTTTCAGAATTCTGGGTTCTTTTAGATTCCTACTCATCCCGAAGACCAGGAGAAGATGACGTTCACATGTCCTTATGTTGCTTTTGTTTACCGCCGAATGCCATTTGGTTTGTGTAAAGCCCATGCCACATTTCAAAGATGTATGATGGTCATATTTTCTGATTCCATTGAGGATATCATGGAGGTATTTATGGATGACTTTAATGTTTATGGTTCTGACTTTGACATGTGTTTGCATAATCTTTCTAAATTATTTAAGCGATGTTGTGATGTTAATTTGGTCTTGAATTGGGAAAAGTGTCACTTCATGGTCAATGAAGGAGCGGTACTTGGTCATCTTGAGTCTGAACTTGACATCGAAGTTGACAGCAAAAATTGAGGTGATTGAGAAACTTCCTACTCCCGTGAATGTCAAGGGAGTGAGGAGTTTTCTTGGTCACGCGGGTTTCTATCGTTATTATTACTTAAGAATGCCACTTTTGATTTCACTGATTCTTTTTTGGAGTCCTTTGACAGGATTAAGAAAGCATTGATAACTGCTCCATTCATACAACCTTCGAATTGGGATTTGCCGTTCGAGATTATGTGTGATGCTAGTTACTATGCTGCGGGAGCAGTGCTTGGCCAAAGGAAAAATAAGGTGTTGCATGCTATCTACTATGCAAGCTCCTTGCAATTGTTTATGCCCTTGATAAGTTTTGAACCTATCTCATTGGTTGGAAAGTCATTATTCAAACTGATCATGTCGCCCTCAAGTATATGTTGGCTAAGAAAGAGGCGAAGCCGAGGCTCATTCGATGGAATCTTCTTCTTCAAGAGTTTGATATGGATATACAAGATAAGAAGGGTGCTTAGAACGTTGTTGCAGATCATCTCTCTTGTTTGAGGTTTGAATCGAGCTCAGATGACCCTATAAATGATTCTTTTCCTAATGATCATCTCCTTACCGTGTCTACCCAATCCCCTTGGTATGCTAATTTTGCTAGTTACGGTGTTGGCAGATCTAATCCCCTTGACCTTACATATCAGGAGTGCAAAAAGTTCTATCATGATACTAAAAGGTATTTATGGGAGGATCCTTTTTATATAAAAAATGTGCTGATGAGATGTTTTGTAAATGTGTTGCAGATTGGGAGATTGAGGGAGTGGTACAACATTGTCATAACATGCCCTCTAGTGGTCATCTAGGTTCCCAAGCTACAACTAATAGAGTCATTCATAGTGGATTTTACTGGCCTATAATTTTCAAGGATGCTCGTGCCTTTTGTGTGTCTTGTGATGCTTGCCAAAGGACCGGTAATATTTCTAAGAGGCAGGATATGCCACAGATAGGTTTTTTTTGGAAGTTGAACCTTTTGAAGTTCGGGGAATCGATTTCATGGGACCATTCTCTACTTGTGGAAACATATATATTTTGGTAGGTGTGGATCATGTGAAAAAATAGGTCGAAGCCATAGCATCACCAACTAATGATTATTCCCAAGTGGTGATGAAGATGTTCAAAAAAATATTTTTTCCCTATTTTGGTGTGCCTAGAGTTGTCGTCGGTGATTGAGGCTCCCACTTCTAGAAGAACACTTTTAAGGCTTTGTTGAAGAAACATGGGGTCACTCATAAGGTTGGCTTGACTTATCACACATACCAGTGGCCAAGTAGAGGTGTCCAACAAACAGATTAAGAGGATTTTGGAGAACGTAGTCACCAAGGCAAGGAAAGATTATTCCTTGAAGCTTGATGATACTCTTTGGGCTCTGCGCACTGCATTTAAGACTCCTTTGAGGACAACTCCATATTGGATGGTGTACGACAAAGCTTGCATCTACCAGTTGGAATGGAATATCTATCTACATGGGCTACTAAAGAAACTAACTTGGACCTACAAGCTGCAGGTTAGGCACGACTTCTTCAATTGAATGAACTGGATGAGCTTAGACTGAAAGCTTTTGAGAATCACAAGTTATACAAGGAGCAAACGAAGAAATTTCATGATAAGATGATAGAAAAAAGAGAATTTCATGTGGGTTACAAAGTATTACTATTCAATTCGAGGTTGAGACTTTTTCTTGGAGAACTTAAGCCTCGATGGTCAGGACCATTTGTGGTGAGTGATATCAAGCCACACAGAGCAGTTAAAATTCCTAAGATTGGAGGTGAGAAGTTCAAGGTGAATGGGAAACGCTTGAAGTTGTACCATGAGGGTGCTTTCATAGGCCTTGTAGAGGAGATCCGCTTTGAATCTACTCTTTCTGAGACATAATTGATGAGGTATATGGTCATGCGAGACCTTCATAAACCAGCGCCTTTGCGGAAGGCAACTCGTATCTTTTCTTTCTTTTACTTAGATTTCTTTCTTTTCTCTTTTTCTTTCTTTTCTTCTTAGTTTTGCTCTTTTTAGTGAGTGAGTGAGAGTGTACTAAAAGCCTATTTAGTGCAGGGTTGTCACTTTCGATGAGCCATGAGTTACCCCGAGGAAAAACGAGACCAAGGCAAGCTTTGAAACGCAGTCACACAGTTTGCCTGATCTGGCCGGGCCACGTAGTCTGATCAGCCTGAGACAAAGCTTGATTATGGGTACAAAAAGCAGAAAACTTTGCTAATCTGATTGCATCTGGCATCCTGTTCGCCAACATTTTTACAGAAAAAAACGAAGAAAGTGCCTTCGCCCGATCAGGCCCGCAACATATTTCAGCCGAGATTTTTTTTCCCACATCCGGTCAAACTAGGAGACCCCGCCTAATCAGGCGCCTGGGTGAATTGGCGAGTAAAAAAATCAGGCTCCTTTTTTCTTCCTCATTCCTCTTTCAATTCTCCCACTTCTCACTCTCTCTCCTCTCAAAATTCTCTCATAACCCTAACCTCCCACTTCATCTTCTTCCTCCATCTTCCCATCCTTCATCTCGTACCATTAACAAACCTCCCACCTTCAAGAAAATCACCTCATTCCTTCACCCTTTACTATTTTTTTCTCTCACCACTCTCCCCACCTTTCTTCTCTACCCATCTCATCCTTTATCTTCCACTTTCCTTCTTTTGTGGGTTTCACCAAAGGTTTTAAAAGGGTCTCCATGACAAATTCAAGAAGACCTTAACATGGGGAATCTCAAGGGCTACGAGGCAAGCACCACCACCACAAATTACACCGGATGAAGACTTTCCTAAGGTGGTTTTGAAATCTGAAAAACAAAACGACAACTTCCAACGATTAAAAGGTCGTGAGGTACTCCCTACTCGCTTCTTAGATTTTGAATTTTAAAACCGTTTAGGGCTTACTAATGATTTTAAAAGCTTTATGAAGATAATTGGAATGGAGTCCTTCTTTATTGCTCATGTTGATACCTACAAGAGCCCAGTTTATGATTCTATACTAGCTTCGAAGTTACTAAACCTAGATGTAGTCCTAATTCTTACGTTTCCTACAGATTGCTGAACCAAGACTTTTTTCTTACCTTGCCCCAATTTGCTAACATCTTAAGAATCACCAATAGGGAGGACATTGGTTATCCGGATGGGTATAATCATGGTGCATGCTATTATAGCATTACGGGGAGTGAGGCCCTAGTCAACCTGTAACATTGTAAGGCCACATACATTCATCACCCCATCTTTAAAATTTGGCAACGATTTATGGCCTGGATATTGTTTGGGAGGGTTGAGGGAAACAACTTGCCAGGGGATAAACTTTATCTTATAGGAAGGTACATGTCTAGGGGTAAGAAAAAAATCATTTCAATATGATATCCCTCATTATATTGCTCTTCAGTTTGAGCGCATAGCTAACACCTACCCTAAGCATTGTGCTGATGGCACTCTCTCTTCCCTCCCCATAGTCAATGGTGGGCTTATCACCCTCTTTGCCGGAAAAATGGCAGGGTTTGACAAATCCCGCTATGCCTCAGTCCCCAGCCCCACCCTTATCAATCCTACTTATCTTGACTCTCTTCATTGGATGGATTGAGCTGGACCGGGTCGTCATTAGTTATTTGTAGGTACCCATCGTTCCATCATTCTTCTCAACCCTTGGCTCGCCTGCGGCCTGGGCAGACACATTGCCATCTCCCCATTCAGGGCCAGGATTTCCCCACCCCCACTCTTGAGATACCCCAGCGCACATACAGTATGCGTCTGCCTCCTAATGCTGACATTGGTCTTACCTCTCTTGCCCCCTCCCCCAAATCCTGGTGATTTTGATTTTCAGGGCATGATAAGCACCCTTCAGAGGATGGAGCTTGGCATTACTGCACTTAACCAATAGGTTGATACATTGTAGAATGACTAACATATGGCCATGTATCCCATGTACAATCAGTATTGTAAGATTAATCAATTTTTTGAGGAAGGCCCCTACCCCTCATGGCATACATGGAACCCCACTATAGCGTTCCAGGGACCAGTGGTGCACGAGACATGGAGGATGATGATGTTAATGGTGATGCTACGTATGATTCCTTCGTCGATTGGCGCCCCTTTTCTTTCTTTTTCCCTTGTTGCAGTAAGTACTCTCCTCTCTTTAATTGCTTTCTAGTGTAGTTAGTTTAGTTTCATTGCATTCGAAACAACAAAACAAAAAAATAAAACAAATTGCTGAAAATATACCAAAAATGCGATTTGAGTAGATCGGATTGATTGCTTCCCTGTGCCACGTAATGTTCTTTGAAGGTACAATTTAGCTCTTTATTTGGATAACTGGGCACTTAAGATTGTGATGTTGGAATGTGACCTTTAACTACCTTGACCTTAAGTCAGTTTTGATGATAACACACTTACTTTGAATGCTTGAATTGGTTTAGGATGCGAGGATTCATTCTTGCCCATGGATTTATTTCTCTATCCAGTCTATGTTTGTGTGTTAGTTCCTCTCTAGTGTTTCGGTCTTGATTTTGGCAAGGTACTTATTGACATTTCACATCATTTTTCATATGATGTGGTAGAGACATTCTTTTGAAATGATTCTTAAGCCTTAAATTTGATTTTCATGATTCTTTTTCCACTTTACCCCGCTGAGCCTAATGACATTTTGTAGTTACTAAACCACTTTACAAGCCTTAAGCCCTATGTTTGATTACTATCCAAAGCCTAGCTTGCGGGAGCATTACCTTAGGATGACTTTGTATTGATAAGTTGATATTGGTGGTTCGTTGGAAAAATATCAATTGCAAGTTGAAAGGTTTGAAGAAAAATAAAAAGAAAGAAATGAATTAGGTTTGTTAGTTCAAAGGGAATAAAAGTGTGAAAAGGTGAAAAAGTGCATTTATTCCTTGTTCTTTCATTCACATTGATCTAAAAGAAAAAAAAATCATGACAAAGTGAACTGAAAAAAAAGTTGTGTGTTTGGTGATTTTCCATAGTGGGATGATGTTTTGGATGTGTGTTAATGTCTTAGAAGTTGTTTTAGACCTCACTTGGTCTTGATTATTAGTGTTAATTGCTTCCTTTTCTTGGCTTTACCAACACATTCCCTAAATGTTTTTCCTACCTTAACCCAAGCCCCATTACAACCAGGAAAAGACCTCTTAAGCATGTGTTCTTTGTTTGTTGAATTGATACGGAGTCAAATTGCCCAAGTTAAAGAGTACATTCGCTACTTGAGTCGACCCGAATAGGATGAGTGACATTATAAATTTTTAAAAACATGAGAGTGTGAGTGGAAAGGGTTATTATGGTTGAGTTGGTGAGTGTTTGGGCACATTTATGCCTGCCACAAAAATTGAGAGAAGTGACACCCTGGTGAGCACCTTTTCAAGATTTGCATGTTATGTAAGGCAACCACATTTAATTTCTTGCTTGGGCGATTAATAGTTAGAGTGATCTGAAAAATTGAACTTGAATCTTGTCTGCTTGAATGATTTTGAGCTCTGAAATATTTTTGATCTCTGTTTTCATATCTAAAGGGGTGAAACAATTATATTCATGTTCATATGATGCTTTGCTTGAGGACAAGCGAAGATTTACCTTAGGGGAATTTGATGTTATAGTTTTATATCTACCTTCCCCCCTCGCTTCTTCGTTAAAATGCGTGTTAATAGTGCTCTTAGGAATTGTTTTATACTAACATCTTCCATCTCGTTGTGATTTTGTGTTTTATGATAGTTTACAAGTTTTAGGGAATTATTTCCCTATCTTCTCCTATTCTTGATGCCACAATGAATTGGAGATAGTTAGGAGGCACATTTATGAGTTCTCGAGACCAAAGATGTTTCCTGAAGCCCTCGGGTGAGAAGAGATTCGAAGACTTGGCGTCAAATGATTGGGCTATCATTTTCCTTAAATCAACTGAAGCCTCAGGCACGATCGGGTATCGATCCCCCGCTCGCAATTCACTATGCACGCCCAATCGAGCGTACCCGTCCGCACTTGTAGAATAAATGCTAATTGTGGTGGTCATTAAATGGACTATAGCAGCAGTTATGACCGCGAAGCAATTAAGAACGCATCAATAGGTAATTACATATTGTTGTGGTTTTTAAGTGCAACAATACAACAACCTATTGCTGCAGTTCCTACTTGAAACTGCAGCAATAGGTACTTTTTTTAATATTAAAAATACAAGTCTATTGCTGCGGTTTCTTCTCAAAACCGCAGCAATAAATGCATCGCACGATATTTTTTTTTCATTTCTTAAAGAACAAATCTTTTTTTAAATGTACTATAGCGGCGGTTGTGATCGCGAAGCAATTAAGGGCGCATGAATAGGTAATTACATATTGTTGTGGTTTTTAACTGCAACAATACAACAACCTATTGTTGTAGTTCCTACTTGAAACTGCAACAATAGGTACTTTTTTTAATATTAAAAATACAGGTCTATTGTTGTGGTTTCTTCTCAAAACCGCAACAATAAATGCAGAACACGATATATTTTTTTCATTTCTTAAAGAACAAATCTTTTTTTAAGTTATAGTATAATTATAATATAAACATAGCTACAATAAATCCCTGCAGGTTACAAACACCAATTATAAAAGATACAAAAAAACTGAGAAGAACAAAAGAAAAAGAGAAACTAAGTCTAAGAAATACTAACTAAAAAATTGTGAAACTAAAAATAAAAAACAAAGAAACAAATATAAAAAGAAACTAAGAACTAAGAAACTAACAGTGTGTTTGGTTCATTTTTAGTAAAGGAAGAAAGGGAAGAGAAAGGAAGGGAAGAGAAAGGAAAAGGATGGAAGAGAAAGGAAAAAAACCTTAATTTCTCATGTTTGGTATAAATTTTCTCTTTTCTTCCGAATTCCCCCGCTTTTGGGAGGAAAGGAAAGTGAAATTTTATTAAAGAGTCTTTCCTTCCAATTCCCCCCATTTCCTTTCACTTAATTTTTTTTAATGAACCAAACATTGGAAAGTAATAAATTTCCTTCCACTTCCTTTCCTTTCCTTCCAAATTCCTTCTACCAAACAAACTGTAAAACGTGAGAAAAAAAAGGTCCAAATTTGAAACAAATTTTATAAGTTGCCGGAGATAAAAAAAGAAAAAGAAACTAAGAAACAAAAGGCAAACGACAGCCAATGAACGAGCGACAAGCATCTTCTGGTCGAACGACGAGATCTGGAGATGACGGTTCGCACAGTCGAATGACGAGATTTGGAGACGACGAGCTTCGTGATGAATGGACGAGCGACGAAGTTCGACTAAACGAACGACGAGCAACAAGGTTCGACTGAATGAACGACGGGCGAGGAGGTTCGAGTGAACGAACGACGAGCGACGAGGCTGAGAGACGAAACAATACCGGACAAGGTTGGAGACGAGCACTGGACAACCGTGTTTTGATAATCTCTATTATATAAGGCAACACATGGGGGACACCAAAAAATAGAAAAAGGAAAAAAGGAAAAAAAAAAGAAAGAGGATAACTAACTGTTTCATTTGAACGAAAAAAGGGGGAAAGTAGGACATTAAAACTCAACATCAGTTTTTTGAGAAAATAAAATGTAAAGATAGTTTTTCTATCCAATTAATTTTATTTTTTCTACTTTATTCGTCATCACGCGTTCGCACGCATTGCGTGCATGTAAGACTAGTAAAAATAAAGTAAACATATTTGGTGCGGTTTTCTGTAGAAACCAAAATAATAAATTAACATTTTATTTTTTAAAAATATTTTAATTTATTGCTGCGATTTTGGATGGAAACCGCAACAATAGATCTAGTTAAACCAGTCAAATATTTTTGAAAAATTTTCGTTGATATCTATTGTTGCGGTTTCCATCCAAAATCACAGCAACAAATTGATTTTCGATTTTTTCTTTTCTTTTGACGTGGTTTATTGTTGTGTATGGGTAAAATCGCATCAATTCAACTGCAGCAATAAGAAATTACTCTAGTAATGCCGACTTGATTGGGCGACCTGCCTTCCTATGCACGCTGAAGAACTACATTGTTGGAGGCCCGCTCGATGGAATCAGGCTCCCAATTACAGATCAGACGGTTGACCCGGAGCTAAATTCAGACTTTTTATTTTCAGTTTTGATCTTTTTTTAGGAGTTAGTAGAAATAGCTTTATGAAATATTTGGCAAGGACCTTTTTTCTAATTTTGATTACTTTCATTGGTTTCCCTAAACACTAATTTTCTTTCTCTAGCCCTAATTATTGCACATTGGAGATTATTCAAGTTCAATTCAAGTTTTTCCTTTTTCCTTTCAATTGGTAATTGTCTCTTCCATAGTTTTTATTTACTTTTAAGTATTTGTGTCTTATTAATTTTTTAATTGCTTCAAAGTATGAATATTTCAATAGTTATTATTTTTGCTATCTTTGCAATGACTGAGTAGAGTCTTCTCCAGGACTTAGTGAGGGAAGCCATGTTTATACCATGATTTATTGTTCTTGATTTCTTTAGTATTCAGGTTGTGGTTAGAGCAATTCTAGTGCGATTCATTTTAATCTGCGATTTATGTGAGTTTCCATTTGCATGAATTGTTTTTGGCTAATTATTGTTCATATTGTCCAAGATATTACTTTTAGGGGCTTAGAACACACTAGTGAGTCTGATGATGTGATGTGACCATACTACATATGTTGCTTTCAGAGTGTTAAAACCCAACCATAGGGTTAACGCCTACTCTAATTGCTCGATCCTATACCTAAGTATTATTAGTTGTTTGATACCTCCGGATTGGTATAAGCATGATGGAAAAATTGAACGCTATAAATTTTAAATTATTTGATAAATTTCCATCTCTTGTGATCTAGTTTATTTTAGCTTAATTATTAATCATACAACAACTTTTCTCGCTGAATAATTAAGTAATTCTGCAATAATATGTAGAATTCCTCTCAATGTAGACCGACCCGTACTTGCTAAGTATATGCTAACGACATACACCGTGCACTTGTGGTACTATTTTAAAACCCATCTAGTTTTTGGCGTTGTTACCGGGGAGATGGCGGGTTCCATAGCTTCTTGATTGATTATTTGAACTATTCCTACTGTCTCATTGAAACTTCAAGTTCCAATTGAGGCAATCTCACTGCACAATTTTTTTTGTTTCTTTTATGCCCAGGTCTAAAAGTACTCATGTTCCAACTGACCATGATCTTGAGAAAACCGTCCGACAACTCAATAAGCAACAAAAGAAGAAGAAGTAGCAATAAAAGAAGAAGAAGCAACAAAAAAAGAAACTCAAGCCTTCCCTCATTCATATGATCCAACAAAACCAGTTTGGAGGGCGTCCATCTGAAGACCCTGCATATCATCTACAACAGTTTCAACAACTCTACCATATCATTAAGCATCAAGGGGTTACTCTTGATCAGTTGAAGGTCATGATATTAGATTTTTATTTGAAAGACAAAGCACAAAAATTATTGAATGATGTCACATAACTGAATGGAGTGCTATTTCTGAAGCATTCCTGAAAGAGTACTACCTATAGGCATGGATTTTTTCAATTCCTTTAATGCCTACACGCGATGTGAGTGTGTTAATTTAATTACCCCATTGTTAAGGTTTTATCAAAAATATGTTTTTGAAGTCGCCAACAATTCTTTAGAGGAAGAATCATAAACCTAATTGGATATTGAAACGGAAGGACATTTTAGGGACATATCCAATGTAGATTTCCTCGTCGTGACTTCATAGATGGTCAGGAACCAAAACTTGAGTTCGAGAGTGAGGTTACAATATAGTCATGAACTATATTGCCCATTGTCGGCCTCTGCTACATACTGATTCATTATAGATTTTATGCAAGACAATAATCAAATAACGTTTTAATTAAGCACCCTACAAATAATTAATCTAAGTAGTTCATGAAACACACAAATGCATAGGGGTGGTATTTTTAATTCCATATGCTGGACAACTTCTACTCCATAGACAAGAGAATAAGGGGTAGCTCTAGTCGATGTTCGAATAGAAGTACGGTATCCCCATAAGGCAAAGTGTATCTTGTATGGCTAATTTATTATGTTCGGTCATTTTTCGGATAATGACTTTGATTTTTTTGTTAGCGGCCTCTACAACACCATTATCCTAGGGTATATATGGGGATGAGCGGATGGTGCTTTATGTTATGCTTTTCAAGGACTTGTTCATACTCAGCTTGGAAGTGGGTACCTTGGTCACATATGATCTCGTGGGGAACCCTATAACGGCAAATTATGGTCTTTTCGAGGAAGACATCTACATGCTTGGCTGTCAGTTTGGCGTAGGATGCGGCTTCTACCCACTTAGTGAAGTAGTCTAAGGCCACAAGGATGAATTCATGTCCCCCCCAGTATCAGATGGTGTTATTTTACCAATTATGTCAATACCCTAGGTTGAGAATGGCCAAGGTGAACTAAAGGTATATATAACAATGAGGGTGGGACATGTTGCAAGTTAGTACATAATTGACATTTTGGACAAGTTTTGGCATAGATGTAGCAATCTTTCTCCATTATAGTCTACTATTAACTTAAGTGAATGATCTTTTGGGTTAACATGCGTTCGTTCATGTGCGTGCCACATATCCCATTATGGACTTGATCCATAACTGTCATAGTATCTGGTTTATCGATGCAGAGCAGGTGCACGCTTTGTGGTGTTCTTTTATACAGTGCCCTATTATATTCCAGATATTGGGAGGCCAAGAGCCTTAAGGCACGTTAGGCTCTTGTTGAAGCTCCAGGTGGATATTCTTTTATTGTTACGTAATTGAGGATGTCAGTAAACCAGGGTTCATAAGGGATATCTAGCTCAATGTCTAAGGTGTGAACATAAGCAAGCTCCTGCCTTCTCTCGATGATAAGGGTCATTTCTGGCATGGTGCGAGGAATCCTAATCATGTAGGCTAAGCGGGCCAAAATGTTAGCCAATTGGTTTTCTTCTCGGGAAAGATATTTATATTGTATTTCAGGATTTTGTTTAGCGATGGCTTCTATATGAGTTTGGTATTGCACGAAGCTTTCGTTTCTAACTTTTCATCTTTTAGAGATTTGGTTGATGATCAAAGGTGAATCACCATATACTCTTAGTTTCTTAATGACGAGATACACTGCGGCCTGGAGCCCTATGATACATGCTTCGTACTCGATTGCATTATTAGTAACATCAAAGTCGAGTTTAACAGAGAGAGGAATGTGTTCACCTTCAGGGGATACCAGGATTACCCTGACGCCACATCCCTTTTGGTTAGAAGCACCATCGAAGTATATTGTCCAACTTTCATTTTCCGTCATGAGAAGGTCTTCATCAGGAAACTCTTATTCTTCGCGAGATTCGTCCAAAGGGAAATCTGCTAAGTAGTTTAAAATGGCGTTGCCTTTAATGGATTTGTGATGGAAAAATTGTAAGTCAAATTCGGCCAATATGACTACCCAGCGGGAGAGTCTGCCATTGAGGTCTGGCTTTTCGAACAAGAACTTAGAAGGATCTACTCGTGACACTATATGGATTGTTTGGGTAAGCATATAATGTCTAAGCTTCTTAGTGCATGGCCCAGACTAGTGCAAGACAAAGCTTTTCTAAGGGAGTGTAACGGGATTCCTAATCTAAGAGCTTTTTACTAAGGTAGTAAATGACACACTCTTTCCCATCAATCTCTTGTGCCAACATGGCCCCAACTGCGGTTTGAGTCACAGTGTAATAAAGCCTTAAAGGTATGTCTGGCAAGGCAGGTGTCAAGACAGGTGGGTTGGATAATTATTATTTGATTTTGTCAAAGGCTTTGTAGCAATCCTCATCCCATTCGGCAACAACGCTTTTCTTAAGCTTCTTAAAGATAGGCTCACATTCCATGGTTAGTTTAGATATGAACCTATTGATGTATAGGATTTTACCCAAGAATCCCCTTATTTATTTTTCATTCTTAGGTGGAGGCATGGTCATGATGGCTGTTATTTTAGTAGGATCAATTTCAATCCCTCTAGAACTGATGATATAACCTATTTCCCCGAAGTGACCCCAAAGGCGCATTTTTGTGGGTTAAGTCTCATGTTGTATTTGCGAAGTCTCATGAAGAACTTCTCAAGGGCGGTATGGTGTCCCACTCTATCTTTGGACTTAACTATCATGTCATCTACGTAAACTTCTACCTCTTTATGCATCATGTCATGGAGAAGGGTAGTCGCAGTTCGTTGATAAGTGGCCCCAATGTTTTTTAACCCAAAGGGCATAACAATGTAGCAAAAGGTTTCCCACGGTGTGGTGAAGGTAGTCTTTTTCATATCTTCCTCGGTCATTTTTACCTGATTATACCCCGCATACCCATCCACAAAAGAGTGAAGGGCATGATTGGCAGTGTTGTCTACTAAGACGTCTATATGAGGTAAGGGGAAGCCGTCTTTTGGACATACTTTGTTGAGGTCTCGATAGTCAACACACATTATAACTCTCCCATCCTTTTTAGGCACAGACACAACGTCAGCAATCCAGTCAGGGTAATTAGCTACTTTAATAACACCTGCATTAAGTTATTTAATGACTTCCTCTTTGATTTTAAGAGCTACATCTGGTTTCATTCTGCACAACTTTTGTTTGACAGGTTTCATCCCTTCGATTAGGGGAATGGTATGCTGAGCAATTTCGCGATCAATGCCTGGCGTGTCCTGGTAGGATCATGCGAATACGTTGATATATAAGGCTTCTTGTACCAATTTCTCCTGATATAATCCAACTAATCACTAGTGGAAAAATGAAGAAGGGCTCTGCTGAAAAAGGCCTGTAGGTGATGTGATTTTTGTTGGCGGTTCGAACTCTTTTTGTGTTTTTATGAATTTATGGACGAACAACAATAATAATAAAAGGGATAGGCTCTTAAATCGCAGTTTAAGAGGTTCTCTTGTGAGTCTCGGCTCCAAGATCACACAAAGTCGCGGTTTGTGTATTTGAACACTCAGTTCTATGCAAGCACAAGCTTAACACTTTAATCTAAAACTTCTCTACTTTATTAGATGGCCGAATAGCCTTTATATACTACAATACTTTCCTAAACCTACTAGGACTAGTAAAGCTTAAAGATAAAAGATAAATAACCTAATCACACGCCTAACCCTAATAATTATTAAGACTCAATGATAAGGAATTAGACTCCTACTATAATAGGATTCCTTTATCATTTAAACACTTACTTAAATAAAACCCTAAATTACATAGAATTCTAACAGAACTAGAACTCACATAATATATTATTCCATTTCATATACTTATAGAAAATGATCATATCACATATGTATCATCCTCTCCCTCTTGAAAACATCCTTGTCCTCAAGGGTCTTCTAAACAAGGCACCAAATCAACTCCCCCAAGTGTTGCACATATGCCACGCCCCAATAGAACCTTGTATGTGTCGAACCCAAGCTTTTTAACAACCTTGAAAGGACCCTCATCCATTGGTTCATCATTCTTATGATCAATGTGCAGCTTTTGAGCACTAAGGGAAAGCCACACATAGTCCCCTTCACTTAGGCGCGAGTCTTGCCGAAGATGCAGCACACTAGCCCTTCTTTCCTTCTTGGTGCTTGCGGTCTCTAGCATCTCGTCTCGACATGATTGTAGGCAAGCATGACCACCACCATCTTGGACACTCGATGCACTCTCCTTAGGCATAGGAATCAAGTTTCTCTTGGGCGGCAATGGCTTGAGGCCCACACGAGCACCATCTACTAGCACCAATACACATTATCTCGACCATGGTGTAGCACTTGTCGATCATATTGCCACGGGCGCCCTAGGAGCAACGAGCAAGCAGTCATTGGAACCACATCAAACCACATCTTATCCATATAACCCCCCACTCGAAAACCTACCAAAGCCCTCTTCTTCACACGCACACCTCCCTCATCATTCAACCAACTCAGCTTATATGGTTTAGGGTGATCTTGCGTAGGTAACTCCAATGAATCCACCAAGGAACGTGCTACAACATTGGTGCAAGAACCTGAATCTATGATGAAATTATAAACCTTACCATTGATCAAACACCTAGACTCGAATAAATTCTCACGCTGCTCATCTGTTGCATCTTCTAAGGGTGCTGCCACCAACGTCCTTCGCACAATCAATCCTTTGTCTCTGGTTCATAGATAGGAGTTGCAGCCCAAAAGGATGGATCTGCCATGTCATGCAACGTTGCTTCAGGACTTCTTTCATCCTCCCTAGCCTTCTCCCCCGACGCCTCTTCCATTTGTTGTGTCAACAAGGCAAAACGCTCCTCCAAAGTAATCAACATCCTATTAGGGCATTGTTTCGCAATATGCCCTTGTCCTTGGCACTTAAAGCATACCCTTTCCCTCATCCCTTTTGACAGCCGCATTAGGAGGGGTTTTAAATTCCTCTTCACCTCCCTTCCCCTTGTCGAAAGTTTCAGTCTTTAATAGAAGAAGAAGTTTCAGTTTTAGGAGTGAAAGAAAAACGAGTGCTCTTACCCTTAGCCTCCTTTTGTTGTCTTTCCACCTTCGTAGAGTTGACATAACTCATCAAAAGTGTTGTAGGCTTGGAGTTCCACGCAATTAGCTATAGGTTTAACCATACCACTCAACAACCTTGCCATCTTTTGCTCTTCCTCCTCCTTACATCCACACGCAAGGTAGAGCTTCTCAAACTCAGTCACATATTCTTCAATAGAACGGTGATCTTGCTGAAAGGAATTGAGTCTAAGATAGAGTTCTTGCTTATAAGACTTGGGAATAAATCGTTTCCTCATCTTCACTTCAATTCAGTCCAAGTTTTGATCTTTTCCTTCCCTTCTCGCACCTTTGAACTTGAAAGGAATCATACCAATCCGAGGCATAATCTGTAAGCCTTAGAATAGCATGAGAAAACGTTGTAACTCATCCATGTCCTTGTGATCAAACATTCTTTCGGTCCTCCTCTCCCAATTTAAATAGGCTTGAGGATCTTTCAATCCATTAAACTCGGGAAGGTCTCCAAGCTTAATCAATTCACTCCTGCCTTGGCGTTCTCCCTTCTCCAACGTGAGTTTTTCAATCTCCCCATGAAGTTGGAGTATGTGTTTGGCATAGTTATCACTCCTAGCCTCGTTCTTTTCAAGCCTTTGAAGCAAAGCATCCAACTTTTCCATATCGGACCCCATAACAATCTGCCTGGAATTTTCGTCAAAAGTTTGCGATTGCTGCGGCTTCGTTACAAGTTGGATTGAGCTGAAATTTTGACACAACGTATCCTTGTATGTTAGCTTTACAAAGAATCAAAAAAATCACAATTTGGACACCGGACGCGCCCTCACGCGCCGTCACAAGGCACCCTGCTTTGATACCACTTGATGTGATTTTTGTTGGCGGTTCGAACTCTTTTTGTGTTTTTGATTTATGGACGAACAACAATAATATAAAGGGATAGGCTCTTAAATCGCAGTTTAAGAGGTTCTCTTGTGAGTCTCGGCTCCAAGATCACACAAAGTCGCGGTTTGTGTATTTGAACACTCAGTTCTATGCAAGCACAAGCTTAACACTTTAATCTAAAACTTCTCTACTTTATTTAAGATGGCCGAATAGCCTTTATATACTGCAATACTTTCCTAAACCTACTAGGACTAGTAAAGCTTAAAGATAAAAGATAAATAACCTAATCACACGCCTAACCCTAATAATTATTAAGACTCAATGATAAGGAATTAGACTCCTACTTGTAATAGGATTCCTTTATCATTTTAAACACTTACTTAAATAAAACCCTAAATTACATAGAATTCTAACAGAACTAGAACTCCACATAATTACTATTATTATTTCATATCACTTATAGAAAATTATCATATCACATATGTATCAGTAGGGCTGCGCTTTTTGACAGTAGCCCTTTAAGTAGCAACCCTTCACTTTTTAAGTAGGGCTGCGCTAGAAAAGCACAGCCCTTAAGCTAGAAGGGCTGCGCTAGTTAGGAAAAAGCGCAGCCCTTCTAGCTTAGAAGGTCTGCGCTTTTTCCTAACTAGCGCAGCCCTTCCTACCAAAAAAAAAAATTAAAATTTTTTATACTCAAAATCTCACATTTTCTGAAATTAAACAGAAGAGAAGAGAAACGAAACGAAAATGAAAATACTAAACCCAAAACAAAAAAAAAAGAATGAAACGAAAATGAAAAAAAAGAACAAAAACTAATATACAGAAGAGAAGAAATTATAGATCTGAAAATACAAGAACATTAATCAAAACAAAGATGAAAATACAAGAACATTAATCAAAACAAAGAGAAGTATACAAGAACATTAATCAAAACAAAGAGAAGTATACAAGAACATTAATCAAAATAAACAAAGAGAAGTATACAAGAATATTAATCAAAATAAACAAAGAGAAGTATACAAGAAAACATTATAGATCTGAAAATACAAGAACTACCTCCAAACATTAACCTAATAATGTTTAAATACATAAAACAAAACCCTAATACATAATTTAAGGGAAAAAAAATTCGGAAAAACTTAAAATGGCTATTTGGAGGCTTAAACGAACTCGAATGGCTTAAAAAGCCTAAACATCACAGCATAGCAGTGAGTTTGACTCGTTGGCCCGTTCCGCTTCCGAAAAGGTATCACAATAGGCAATCGAACTCCGTCGGCATGTTTAGTGCAAATCATTTCAGGGTTTTTGTCGCAAATGTTTATGGGAGTTTTTGAGAGAGAAAAGAGGATGAGAGAGAAGAGAGGATAAGAGAGAAGGAGGAAAGGAATAATGAGGGACGTGAGAGAGGAAAGAGAATGGGGGATAATAAATCTGAATCCCCGCTCAATATTTCAAAGCCCGCGGTTTCGAAATTTCAAAATTTTTCAGGAAGGGCTGCGCTTAGTAGGGCTGCGCTTTTTTAAAAAGCGCAGCCTTTCTTACCTACAGAAGCGCAGCCCTTCTAGGTGAAGGGCTGCGCTTTTAGGAAAAAGCGTAGCCCTTCTGCTATGTAGGGCTGCGCTTTTACGAAAAGCGCAGCCCTTCCTGCGCAGCCCTTTCTGTTTTTTCCCCTAGTGAATGTTTTGATTAATTAAGTGCGCTTGAATTCGTTTGAAGTCAATCAAATTCTTACCTTCTCTGGTTCATTATCATCCGAGAGAATAATTTTTTTCTGTTTACTCGATGATTGGAGTCTTATTTTCATGTTCTACGAACGCTTTAATTATTTATTCTTCAGATTAATTGTTGCAATCAGAAGGAAAAGGAGAAGAGGAAGTAGAGATATTGCACAAGTCATAAGTAATGAGTTCATATTATTGAAATCGGAAATCATAAAGTTGAATAATGACTCAGTAGAAATTAAAGACTCTACTTGGACACTAGGACTGACAGGCTTAGACATAGTCCCTAGTAGGATAATAGACTCAACAAACTCAGGCTCAGACTCACTCTGACTAAGAGGACTCATACTCTTCAAACATCGAGCCTTCACCAGTAGTAAAGACCATCTTCTTTCCGCCAGGAGTAGTCAGCTTCATAGTCTTCCTGCATCCTTGCGTGGTGCCACTTGCAGGAGTAATTAGCATAGTGGGGGTGGAAGTCTAAGTTCTGTAGCACAACCTTGATATGAGCAGTATTATTTGGGCATTTAACTCGTTCTTGACCGAATAGAAGTCTCAATGCCTTGTAGTCTAAACAATCTTCGGTGAACTGTTTAATTTTGGGATCAGGAATCCCTTCTTCTAAGAAGTGACGGTCCAGAAATATTTCAAATCTGAGGTAGATCACTCGCTCCTGATCCTCATAGAATGGTTCAGCGAATTCATGGCAAGGATAATCTTCTCCTTCCCTCAGAAATTACCCATTCATAGTGAGTTGATAGGGAGGAAAAGGGATATTGTCCTTGTATTTAATTTGGTAGTGCGGTATGCCATGTGTTGTGCAATACGTTATATGAGATCTTTTCTAGTGGGCTTCTATCCTAAGCCAATCAAATTTTCCACTGATTTAGAATCAATGATAGGAAATGCTCCAAAACTTTTACGAACCAGTGACATGCTGGGAAGTGTCACGATGTAGTTGAATGCTAGATTGGAGAAGCAATCAAATTCAAATGGCGCTAAATCCTCTTCAATGAGGGCTATCTCTTCAGGAACAAACCCTCGAAGATCTTCATCTTCATCACCGTGGTCTATGTAGATGAGAGGTTTGTCTGTGACTTGTACTTTCATTGTAGAGGCATCGAGACTTATGGAAATGCCATCCACAATCATCTTGACCTTTTGATTCAAGGAAGATGGGACCGCACCAAGCTCATGAAGCCATGGTCGTCCTACCAGTAAGTTGAATGAGGCCTCGATATCGATGGCCTGGAAAACTATGCGATTTTCTATTACCCCTGCAGAGATGTTTAAGGCTATGGTTCCCAAGGATTGACGATGACAATTATCTATGCTAGGATACCTTGACGAGAAGGATTGAAGTTCTCATTTTTGAAACCTAAGCGGTGCGCAGTTCGCAATGGACATACATTAAGGGCAGATCCATTATCTACTAATGTCATGGGGACATTCATATTCATGCATGCTACAGTAAGATGCGGAGCTTTATTGTGTTTGCTTCCTTCAAAAGGAAGGTCATCATCAGTAAAGGAAATAATATTTCCATGGATTGGTTTATCAGCATTTAGGAAACTAACCAACCCCTCAGGTGAGGTATCAGATGACACATTCATCTTTGTGAGCATTTAGTAATGCCATGCGGTGCTTATGAGAGGAACCTGTCAATTGCCAAATGTTAACGTCAACTTCTGTCTTCATGGGATTTTGGATAAGAGAGTTCTCTTTGGGAAGAACTCCTTCAAGAGATGCAGATGATGCGACAAGGTTATCTTGAACAAGTTGAGTTAGCATGCCAGTTCGAGTAAGTACTCGTACGTACTCTTCCTCATCACTTTTGTACCAATCCATTTCTAAAGCAATGCGATCGATTTGGGGATCAATGATTCCTTCATTGTCTTACAACCTCAAAGATGGAGGGATGCATTTTCCTCGAATATTGTCACTTTTAGCAGTTATGTAGTCGTGTTCTTCATCGCTATCCCAGACACCATTGATATATGGTGATGTGCTGACAATAATGATAGCGGGGACAAGATCCCCTATCGATATGAGAAAGAGAGATGGATCACAACAACATTAATCTTCAGAGATAACCAGTACTTTGTTTAATGGCCTATCTTGATTGTTAGGCTTCTTCCTTGCAGGAGGAATGAGAAGTCTATCTTCATCAATCATGTCTTGGATGGCGTGTTTCAGTTTGAAACAGTCCCCCATTTTGTAAACATTCCCTCTATGGTATTTGCAGTAATAATTTTTGTCCCAATATCGTTTCTTTTTATTTTCCTCTGGATCAGGGGTCGGCCCAATGAGAAATAGAGTGCCCTTTGAATTGAGACGATCAAAAGCAGTGGCATACGACATGCCTATTGGAGTGAATGTCCTCTTTTTAGTCCTCTGGAAGGATCTCTGGGGTGCCTTAAGAAGGTTCACCTCTCCACCTTTAGAAGTGGATCCATAATTGTTCTTCTCGTTGTTATTATTTCCCTTATAACGATTGTTGTCACCTTGGGAATTTTTCAACAAGTCATCTTCGATTTGCAAACTTATGTCGTATAGCTTAGTGAATTTATCGATACCCAAGTATTTGAGATGAGTTTTGTATTTGGGCAACAAGTTATTGACAAAGATGCGGACGAGCTTCTTGTCTGTAGGTCCGGAGACCATGTAAGCGAACTTTTTCCTCGGCTATTAAGGTAGGTGGTAAAGCTTTCAATAGTATATGATGATTTTAAAAAGTAATACCGCAAGTGCACGGTGTCTGTTGTTAGCAATTACTTAGCAAATACGGGTCGATCCCACAGGGAGAGGATTTTTTCGATTTTCGCTTAACTATAATAAAACGGTTTTTTCACCAGGTACCCCTGTGGTTTTTCAAAATTAATGGGGTACCCCTAATATTAAAAAAAGGCCCCAAGTACCCTTATCGTTTCAAACAAATGTATGAAATGCCCTTAATTACTAACGGTGTCAAGTTTCTGTTAGCTGTATTTACCATTTTGCCATTGTTAACCCCTAACCTTGAATTCCAAACCTTAAACCCTAACTCTAACCCCCCACCACCCCCACCACCCCAGTCCCCCTCCCTCCCCACCCCAGCAGTCCCACCCCCTGTAGCCCTGCAACAGACCTCCTCCCCACCCCTTGCAGCCCCCCTCACCCACCCCCACCCCCACCCCCGCCGTAGTACATATGATAGGTTGTCGTACACCCATCAAAAATAATTCCTGCAAAACCTTCTAACAATGTAGTAGGGTAAGTAGGGTCGAATCCACAGAGAGATGGTCGTTTTAATATAGTTTCTAAGATATGGAGAACTAAACAAGATCACAAATATTTGAATTAAAGTTCTAAACTAATCAAACTATGAAAATCAAACTAAAAAGATCTAGGGCAATGGTTCACCATGTTTATACTTATAATCTATCAAAATATTATCAATAGTTCAATCAACCAGATATCTATAGCACAGATTAATCCTTGATCAGGCATTAACGCTCTCAAATCAACATATGCTAGTATGGTCGCTCAACATAACCAGATTTGCTAGTTGTAGGTAAGCCTCTAAAGAGTACTATCTCTCGATCTATGACTTGATGTTAGCAATATTTAATCAGACAATTGATCAGATTGCAAAATTAACAAGAAAAACACTAATCAATTAGAGAAATCAATAACTAATCAAACCATGAATAAATATCAATCAAATCATATTATGTAAACATGGATTCCCGAACCCTAGAAATAAAAACTATTCTATCATGAAGTAAAAGATGAAATCTAAAACTATAAAAGAAAACATAATCAAAGAAATCAATGAAGGAAACTAATAGATTTCATGAATTAATGAAAAGGAATAAAAACTAGGGTTTACACAAAAACTAGAGAGAAAAGAGGAGAGAAAACTAAAACCTAAAACTCAAAAATAACGTGAAAGGGAGAGGTTCAGGGAGAAAGAATGAAAACCTATCTAAATAATATTCACCTAATATGACTAGAAAAGTAATTTACAAGATAAGGAAAGTCTTAATTAAATCATTAATAGGCGGATTACTGATCCGCGCGTACGCGTGGCAGATTCCAGCAGAAATAGTGCAATCTTCCGAAAGGCATAACTCCTTGACTAAAAGTCTTCAAGTTGAGTTTCCAAATCTGCTGGAATTACTCGATTTTAAGGAGCACGTCAAAAGTTATGATCAGAAGAGTAGACGTGACTCTTTTTCACATTACTTCTAATGATTTTCCACTCCATTTTTGCTCAAACTCGTACTATGACATATCCATACGATCCTTATTCATTGTAGCTTCCTTCCAAGTGCTCCTAATCCTCAACTTTAGCTAATCATACTCTAAATACGTCCTCAATGCCTGAAATTCATCAAAAACAAGAAAACATACCGAATAGAGTAGAAAAGCATAACTTAAGAATATAATGCAATAATGAACCTAAATATGAAACTAAATGCTCTAAAATGCAACTTAAATGCACCTAAAAACTATATATAAAAATGACTTATCACACTCCCCCAAGCTAAACAATTGCTTGTCCTAAAGCAATAAGACATACACTTAATTGAAAACACAAGAGATATAATCACTACATAAGCCAAGCATCGAAACAATCTCAAACAAAGCCGCATAGCATGTGATGTATCACAATCGACTCTCCAATCATACCACAAACCATCTCTCCCAAACCGCATGACAGACCTCACTATAGTTATGTGCACTCGAATCTCTGATGTGTTTGAGGGTTAAATAATGACTCTCAACCTAAATAAGTCGACTCAGATGAAGCAAATACTCTTTTTAACTTTGATTTGACTCACTTAATACTCAACAATACAATACATAATGATCAAGAGGACTTTTAAGGGTTGTAATGGGCTAGGTTAAAGGTATAGGAAAATAATTTGGAATTGTGGTGGAAAAACCAAAGGGGGAGCATCATATAACTGAAAACATGACCAAGAAAAGTCACAACAACTCTGCAACAACCAACAATCTCCAAAATAATCAAAACCTTTTTCACTTCAAGAAATTCAATCATAACCCTTTTTATTTCACTTTATTCACAACCTTTTTCACTTCTTTTTCATTTTCATTTTTCACTTTTTTTTTGTGTTTCTTTTTACACTTTCATTTCAATTTCAAGCTCACTAAACATACTTTTCCATCTTCTAACCACAAATAGAGCATTCAATTCAATACAACAAAACAAAACTAATACTCGCTCCCCCAAGCTAGGCTTGGGACAAGAATCAAATGAGGTTAAGGCTTGTAATGTAGGTAAACGAACAAAGTCAGAATAGGCTCAGTGGGGCTAAAAGGAATTAAGGATAATATGAAAACAAGAATAATTCTAGAGCTAAGATCATCAAATGAAACGCCTTAATCATATCAAATGTATGCACTGTCAAATATCAAGGAGTACCAAGTCAAAGTCAAGATCAATGCAACAACGAGGAACTAATCACACATGAAAGAACAGAACTGACACAGATACGTCAGTTTATAGGCACAAAAGCTCACTTAGGTTAAGGTGTCTGCATAGTAATGTTAAATCGAGCCAGGAGAGATCAATCAATCTTACCACAAACAATCAGTGTGCGAAACAATCGTGCTATGAAGTATCATGAACAAGATGAGTGACACTTAACAAATGTAGTAAAATATCAACAGAGTTCTCAAAAAGTCTTAGCAGTAGTCCCATAGATGCAACTAAAATGAGATGAAATCTAATATGAGATGAAATATGTAATGCAACTAAGAAAGCAGTACAATTTTTTTGGTTACACGTAAACTCCCACTCCTAATAAGCAGTACAAACCGTGCAACATCCTACAAAAGCAATGAAGTCTACACTAAAAAGCAATAAAAGATAGAATATTCCTCCCCCAAGCCAAAATCTGCAGTGTCCTCACTGCAAGAAACAAGATTAGAGAAGGAACCAAAACCAACCCAACAATCATCCAACACCGAGCACTCCCACAAGTACCACAATCCACCACTAACACACCGCACAAAACCCCCAACAATCTAATGAACTAATAATTCAGCAATGTGCAAAAGATTCTCAACAAGATGGCATTAAAATACAATTCAAGCAAATATTTGAAATGAACAGTAACAGCATGTATAAGTGAGAAAAGATGCTTATTACTGCCAAATTAAGTGGGGGTAAGAGTCAAATATACTCAAAAATCGTGTCGTAATGCTTCCGAAGCCGAATTTGAACCAATTTGGTGCCGACTGGAGAGAGTCCTATAACAACAATTGATAAAAAGAATTATTAAAGGTGCATTGGGAAAAAAAAGTAAAAACAAAAGAAAAGTTCAAAAGAAAAAAAATCAGATTAATATAAACTAAAAAGAAAAAAAAGAAGCAAAAATAAGAAAAAAGAGAAAGAAGAAGAAATAAGAAGAAAGAAAAGATCAGAGGGGGAAAAAGAAATTCGTAGCTTGGTCATGAAGATGCGACGAAGCGACAGAGGAGGGGAGTAGGGGAGAAGATGTGGGGCTGACAGGGACGCCGGAGACACCGCGGGGGTGGTAGCTCCGGCCATGGCGATCTGCTGGACGAAGTCATTGGCGGGTAAACGTGAAGGGTGAGGACAGAGGAGGACGAAAAACAGGGGGATTGTTGGTGGTGTGATGCTGCGCCAATGTAGGCGACTTGACGGTGGTGGGGGGTGCGTTGGTGGTAGATACGCATGGCGAGAAAGGAGCGAAGGATGGAGGCGGTGGTCTGGAACGGAGTGAAGCAGAGGATGACAGATGGGAGTGTTCGAAAGAGAGGAGTGGGGTGGTGTGCGGTGTGGATGCCGGCGATAAGTCTGGTGGTAGTGCGCGGTGTTGATTGTCGGTGAGTGGTGCGGTAAGAGGGAGAAGAAGAAGGCGGGGGGGGGGAGGGATGCTGCTGGTGACGGATTCCGGTGAGGACGGCAGTTCGTCGAAGAAGAAAAGGTTGTGCGGCAGTGCTGTTGTTCCTCTTTTTCTCTCGACGTGCATGCTGCGTCTTCTCCTCGATTTTTTTTAACCTAAACCCGAACAGCAACCAGCCACCAGTCAGCACTGGCAGGCCAGCGGGCCCAGCAGACAGCGAACGCTGGCCGTTCAGCGGGCTGCACATTTTTTTTATGTTTCTGATTTTTTTTTAAATCCCGGTTCACCTATAACAAACACACCAAAGTGAGAAAACAAGAAACAAAGACAAAGACAAAAATCAAAATAAAAAGTAAAGAAAAGAAGAGAGAAAATAAATTAATGCTCGGGTTGCCTCCCGAGAAGCGCCAAATTTAAGGTCTTGCATGACCGTTTAAGATTAGTTGATCACTCATAATAGTTCACTGCTCTAAGAAGTTTATCATATGTTCCTGCAGACATCTCAGAGCATATTATATAAGAGTGAAAAGGAAAAATAAGAAAAACTAGTACTAAAAAATTACTAAAACTACAAAAAGAAAAATCAAAGGAAAAATTATATTTACAATAAGAAGTAAAAGAAAAGTTGTTAGTCTTTTTACACGACTCAAAAGAAGGAAAAGAAACTAATTGTACATTATTTACATTATCATAAAAGTCATTCAAAAGGGGAGAAAGAAAGAACAATGGAGGATATAATAAAGGGGAAGAAGGAATAAGATCAAGTTTTTGAGAGAATGGAACATGAGACCCAAAAACAGCAGGTGGTACCGATAAAGACTCATAAATCACCTCACTCTCAACTTGACTTTCCTCCAAAGAGGAAATTTCAACTATGAATTCTTCCTCCTGCAAAACATCCATCACATTAGTCGTTCTTTCAATCGTTTCATCATCACAATCGCTCTCATTAAATTAAATATCCACCCCTCATTATCATCATAAATAAACGGATTGGGGCTAGATTACTTAGCAGATTGGCATTCAAATTGGGAAGAGGAGTCAAAATCATCTACTAAAGTCACATCACACGAAGAAAAATCATGACAATTAGAACAATAAGGGAGTGTCGTCATGTAAGTTTGGGGTGAAAGAACATATAAAGACATCTCCCACTCATAAGTATCCCTAGCCAACCACACAATTAAATCCTAACAATAACCATATGCTTGGAATAGGAATTTTCCATTACACACAGATTCTACCACCATCCTAGTTTCTTCATTTAACCCCTCATAAATCACTAGGCACATATCCCACAGTGCAATTCCATGATTAGGACCAATAAAATCACGAAGCCTATGATAATACTTCCAAAACACTTCATTCTCA
The DNA here is from genome assembly GCF_026745355.1 of Beta vulgaris subsp. vulgaris. Classification (NCBI taxonomy): domain Eukaryota; kingdom Viridiplantae; phylum Streptophyta; class Magnoliopsida; order Caryophyllales; family Amaranthaceae; genus Beta; species Beta vulgaris. The sequence continues at coordinate 26,559,117 of NC_079202.1, read as the reverse complement.
TACTGAGGAAAAGAAAAAATTACTCTAGAATTACTACCATGTACATGGGGTTCACATAACATATGAGGTAATTCAGGAGAACTCATATAAAAATTGGGAGGATTTTGATATGATACATCAAAATTGTAAGCATGAGAATTCCAAGAATTATTACTATGTTGCCTAGCAAAATAATTATCCCCATCATCAAAATAGCATGACTCCATGGTACAAAAAAAAGATAAAAAAATAAAAATATTCACAAAAAGGAAAAAAAATATATAATTTAGTCTCACCAACAATAAAAACTAAATAAAACAGTACCGTCTCCCCGGCAATGGCGAATTTGAGAGGTTGTCGTACACCCGTCAAAAATAATTCCTGCAAAACCTTCTAACAATGTAGTAGCGTAAGTAGGGTCGAATCCACAGAGAGATGGTCGTTTTAATATAATTTCTAAGATATGGAGAACTAAACAAGATCACAAATATTTGAATTAAAGTTCTAAACTAATCAAACTACGAAAATCAAACTAAAAAGATCTAGGGCAATGGTTCACCATGTTTATACTTATAATCTATCATATCCACATACATGGAAATTATATAGGAACAAGAATAATCTTTGATTCCTTTTCTTCAAAAAGGAAATGAATTCCTTTTGAGTAATAAGACTATTCCAATTACGATACTCATAAAGAAAGAATCGTAAGAAATGCAAAGAAGAGGCATCTTTCAACCAGTAGCGAAGAGTTTGAACCAATATTTCTAGATGATATCTATAGCACAGATTAATCCTTGGTCAGGCATTAACGCTCTCAAATCAACATACGCTAGTATGGTCGCTCAACATAACCAGATTTGCTAGTTGTAGGTAAGCCTCTAAAGAGTACTATCTCTCGATCTATGACTCGATGTTAGCAATATTTAATCAGACAATTGATCAGATTGCAAAATTAACAAGAAAAACACTAATCAATTAGAGAAATCAATAACTAATCAAACCATGAATACACTAGTGGAAAAATGAAGAAAGGCTGCGCTGAAAAAGGCATATAGAGCTGCGCTTTTTGACAGCAGCCCTTTCAATAGCAGCCCTTCACTTTTTAAGTAGGGTTGCGCTAGAAAAGCGCAGCCCTTCACAAGGAAGGGCTGCGCTTTTTATGTAAAAGCGCAGCCCTTCAAGCTTAGAAGGGTTGCGCTTTTTAGGTAAAAGCGCAGCCCTTCCTACCAAAAAAAAAATAATTATTTTTTTTGACATTTTGTACTCATAATCTCACATTTTCTGAAATTATACAGAAGAGAAGAGAAACGAAAATGAAAATACTAAACCCAAAACAAAAAAACAGAACGAAAAGAAAATGAAAAAAAGGAACAAAAACTAATATACAGAAGAGAAGAAATTATAGATCTGAAAATACAAGAACATTAATCAAAACAAAGATGAAAATACAAGAACATTAAACAAAATGAAGATGAAAATACAAGAACATTAATCGAAACAAAGAGAAGTATACAAGAACATTAATCAAAACAAAGAGAAGTATACAAGAACATTAATCAAAACAAAGATAAGTATACAAGAACATTAATCAAAACAAAGATTAAGAAATTATAGCTCTGAAAATACAAGAACTACCTCCAAACATTAACCTAATAATGTTTAAATACATAAAACAAAACCCTAATACATAATTAAGGGAAAAAAATCAGAAAAACTTAAAATGGCTATTTGGAGCCTTAAACGAACTCGGATGGCTTAAAAAGCCTAAACATCACGGCGTAACGGTGTGTTTGACTCCTTGGCCCGTTCCGCTTCCGAAAAGGTATCACAATAGGCAATCGGACTCCGTTGGCATGATTTGTGCAAATCATTTCACGATTTTTGTCGCAACTTTTCTGGGAGTTTTTGAGAGAGAAGAGAGGATGAGAGAGAAGGAGGAAAGGGAGGAGGGACGTGACAGAATGAGGAAAGGGGATGTGAGAGAGGAGAGAGAATGAGGGATAATATATTTGACGAATCCCGCTTAATATTTGAAGCCCGCGAACTTTTTTATTTTAATTTTTTTTACATACAGAAGGGCTGCGCTTTTTCCAGAAGCGCAGCCCTACTAAGTGAAGGGTTGCGCTTTTGAAGAAAAGCGCAGCCCTTCTGCTATGTAGGGCTGCGTTTTTTAAGAAAAGCGCAACCCTTCACTAGTAGGGTTGCGCTTTTAGAAAAAGCGCAGCCCTTCCTTTTTTTTTCCCCTAGTGATAAATATCAATCAAATCATATTATATATGGATTCTCAAACCCTAGAAATAAAAACTATTCTATCATGAAATAAAAGATGAAATCTAAAACTATAAAAGAAAACATAATCAAAGAAATCAATGAAAGAAACTAATAGAATTCATGAATTAATGAAAAGGAATAAAAACTAGGGTTTACACTAAAAACTAGAGAGAAAAAGAGGAGAGAAAACTAAAACCTAAAACTCAAAAATAACGTGAAAGGGAGAGGTTCAGGGAGAAAGAATGAAAACCTAACTAAATAATATTCACCTAATATGACTAGAAAAGTAATTTACAAGATAAGGAAAGTCTTAATTAAATCATTAATAGGCGGCTTAGTGATCCGCGCGTACGCGTGGCAGATTCCAGCAGAAATAGTGCAATCTTCCGAAAGGCATAACTCCTTGACTAAAAGTCTCCTCGGGGCGTGCCACCTATCGTTGGAAATCTCTTCAAGTCTAGTTTTCAAATCTGCTGGAATTACTCGATTTTAAGGAGCACATCAAAAGTTATGATCAGAAGAGTAGACGTGACTCTTTTTCACATTTCTTCTAATGATTTTCCGCTTCGTTTTTGCTCAAACTCGTACTATGACATATCCATACGATCCTTATTCATTGTAGCTTCCTTCCAAGTGCTCCTAATCCTCAAGTTTTGCTAATCATAATCTAAATACGTCCTCAATGCCTGAAATTCATCAAAAATAAGAAAATATACCGAATAGGAGTAGAAAAGCATAACTTAAGAATATAATGCAATAATGAACCGAAATATGAAACTAAATGCTCTAAAATGCAACTTGAATGAACCTAAAAACTATATATAAAAATGAATTATCAACATAGCAGAACCCCCTCCCCCCGCAGCACACAGTGGAACCCCCTCCCCCACCCCCCTCGTTGATTTCCTCCCTCACCCCCTCCCTCTAGCTTCTCTCTCCTCCTTAACCACCAACCATGACCCATCCTCAACCGCACACAGTTTCCCCTTCTCTCTCCTCGCACAAGCAACCACCTGGGTGGTGGGAAATTCGCACAAGCAATCGCACACAACACATCGACAGGGGAGGGGGGAATTCAACGAAAATCGATGGGGTGAGGGGAAATTGACGGAAATCGACTGGGTAAGGGGAAATCGATGGGGGTGGGGGGAAATTGTCGAAAAGCGACAGCGGTGGGGGAGGGGGCTGCGAGGGTTGGGGGGAGGGTGGATGCTGCGGGGTGGGGGAGGGGAGGGGTGTTGCGGGGGGTGGGAGGAAGGGCGGCTGCTGCGAGGGGTGGGGTAGGGGAGGCGAGGGGTGTTGCAGAAGGTGGTCGGTGGGTGGGGTAGGGGAGGGGTGGTGGGTTATAAGTTAGGGTTTAGTTAGTTAATTAGGATTAATTAGGGTTTAATTAGGATTAGAGGGGTGAATTAGGGTTAATGACTAACGGAAACTTAACAGCGTTAGTCATTAAGGGCATTTCGTACATTTATTTGAAACAGTAAGGTTACCTGGTGCATTTTTTTAAAATTAGGGGTACCCCATGAATTTTGAAAAATCACAGGGGTACTTGGTGAAAAACTCTATAATAAACTATCTCAGAAAAACGAATGTGATTAGAATAATAACTAAACTAGAAGCAAGTAATATCAAAATGTTGGATTAATCAATAAATTGAAAGTCTAGGGCATACGTTCGGTCCACCATGCTCATATCATTCAAAGAATACAAATCAATTCAATAATAAATAAACTAGAGGGTGACTAATTCAACCTATGCAGTACGATCACTAACATATTTAGAATTGCCAATTGTAATGAAGCCTCTAAGAATATGATCTTTCAGTTCTAATTTCTATTAGCAAATTAATTAACTCTTGATATTGGCCAATTGCAAGAATCAAACTATTTAAAACTTATCAATTGGAATTACTCACAACCCTAATCTATAAATCAATCAATTTCAAAGTAAAAGTATTATGGTATAAACATGGCTTTCCTCCCTTTGTCCTAGAAAAGATACTACTCACTCATAATTGAAATAACTAAAGCAAAATCAATAATTAACCTAGAATTCATGGTTGAGAAATAATGAAAACAATAGTAAAGCAAGAGAAAGACAATAGCAAATATTAATAAAGAAGAAAACAAGTAAGCTAGTTAGTTAATTAGGCGCCTATAAATTTTGAAAATAGCCTAATTAAAGCTCTTATACCAATTTGTAACACCCCGATAATTCTCTCTTTTCTGAAATACCTTTATAATATAAAACTTAGAGAATTACCAAAGCATTATTGCCCGTGTGATAACGTATCAGCTTATTCAGAATTTTGCAGCGGAAAACAATTAATTAATCTTTAAACATTATTATAAATAAATAAATAAACAAATGAATAAGTACTTAGAACTCAAACAATCTAAATGAGTCTGACTCAAACAAACTTAATAAAATATGTTCTTATAACTACAGAAAATAAAATATACTAGCTACACATTCTTTCCCCTCCAGATTCCCAATGATGCACATCTGCGAACCTGTAATGTCAGTACTTTACTGAATCTACACACCAAGATGGATCATCACAGGATCAATAAGGCAAAGCCATGATCACACACACAAACAAAGTACGTAATCAGCAAAGCTGAGTACTACATACTAAAATCTAAGCATTCCTAACATGATACTAATAACGACATGCAGGGAAAAATAATAACATAATCATATAACATTCTGCAGACAACTTTTACTGAACTAAACACTAAACATCTTTTTCCAATGGAATAGTTATTGGATCGAGTTATCCTACCAACAATGCCTTCATTAAGAAGACGAAATAGGGGCGCGACTTCGTATTCCAGAATGACCCGCGATATCGAGGAACGTTTGAAATAAAAGAGGGATGATGATCAATCCATTCCTAGAAAAGCCATGGCACGCTCACCATAACTTCAACTCCCAATGTCCAAATCTATACGTGCACAAGTCTAAAGTCTACAACTATTCTCGTCACACTTTACGTTAATTACCAATTATTACTTGTTATGACACACACATACAAGCAACACATAAATAATAATCAAATAGTCACAACTGAACTTCTTTTATCGTAGGATTTAATAACTGATCATAACTTACAACCCAAGATTATTTTCCTTTAATCCAATCCATCATAATTGTTGAACCAAGCCAACAATCCAACTTACCTTTACATAGGCATAATTTATCAACTTACCAAATAAGGCCCACAATCCTCATAAGATAGTGAAAATAACAATATAAGGGAACATATGAATAAGATGATTCAATCCCTATAATAAATATTAATTCCTCATGCTAATTAGTAAATAAAAATTCCCTTCCACATGCTTGCTTCAATTATTCCATACAAACATGAATCTTCACTCATAATAAATCTCAAAATCACATGCTTGCACACAAGCATAAAACATGTAACAATCGATAATACCAGAAATCATATATGAACATAACAAGTTCCTATACATGATACTAAAATTCTTTCTCCTTAAATCATGATACTAATCACATAGCACACAGGTATGTACGTACCTTGTGTAAACTAGTCGGCATACCACTTTTAACTCCTTAAAAGTCTTCTATAGAATATTCTCCGCCTAGAAATCAATATAAACTAAAATCAATACCGTTACATAAAAATACAGCAACTCTAAAATACTTAAAACCCCCTTTAAATATATTCAAAAGCTGATTTTAATATCAAAACTTCAATTACTTTTATATTCCTAGCATAGTACTATAACTAGTAATTAAAATTCTTAAAACTCCATTAATAAAATCCTTTCTGAAATTTCAGCAACTTTAAAAATCAATAAAGCTTCTTTAAACATATATAAACATGTTTAAAATCATAATCTAAATCAACCTCATAGTATCTAATATGCTATTATGTTTTTCTAGTAATTAAAACCCTAAAAATCCATGCTTTAATGATTAAAACTATAATCTAACAAATCTAGATTTTTATTCTTATAATATAAAATATATATGAGTCAAGATTACTTATTAAAACGATAAATTAAAACCAATAATCATGATTAACATTATAAAAAAGCATAAAAACATAGTCTTTAATGGAATATTGAAGAAGAAGAAAAGAAAACAACCAACAAGAAGGAGAACAAAGAAGGCGCCGACAGGAAAGGCCACGGCAGCAGCACCGGCGGTAATTACTTGGTGATTTCGAAAGCTTTGTGACGTTTCTTGTTGAAGAAGAAACGTTACTTGAACAAGAAGAAAAGGTTTGAGAGAAAGAACGAAAAAGAAACGTGAGAAGAGGAGGGAGAAAAACCGAGAGAGAGGAGAGAGAACCGTGCGAATTGAAGGTGAGGATAGAGAAAATAATTCTTGTGTGGGGTAAAATAATTGGGTATTAGGATATTTATGAAGGGATTCCTTTTTGGGCTTAGGAAAAAGAGATAAGGTTTAATGAAAATTGATGATGAATAAGATCAATAATTTGGAACTTTAATCATCAACATATCCTTTTAGGATTTTAGGTTCCTCAAGTCCATTAGACTTCTTTTCCAATATAAATTAGTATTTAAAATTTTTTTCAAAGCATTCTTAAGTAAAAAACATTCAGCTTTCTTAAATCATTAAAATAATTTTATTTGACTTTTAAAATACTCAACCTTTTTAAATAGTCAAATCATTTTAATACTAGATTATGTTTAGATATTAATATATAAATACTAAAATATATTTATAAAATCCTTTAAAATTATGGGGGATTACATTATTCCTACTTGAATTTTTCATATTTCCCAATGCTTCTTTTATATTACTTATATTTATTTATCATTACATATTAGTAAAATAATAAAAGTTTGATATAGTTAATGTACTTACTGAGTGGAATCAAACAGTATATTATATAATTATATTTTTTCTTATATATCGACTAAATTAAGAAGATTTCCTTTTCTTAGGAATAGCTTCAAAATTATCACACTGATAAAATTTTTACGAAAAACATAGAACATAAACGACATTACGATAGGATATTTTTAACTTTCTCAGAATTGGTGAAGGTATAGAAACCTTAGTTTTCTTTTCTTTTTCAAAAGAAAATATTGTGAAAGGAAGACAAGAGTCATACCCTCATGTAGATAAACTTCATGTGAATACAAGAATAATAAACATATCATAAGTAGAAATTAGGAATTGAGGTTGCTCCAAATGATGAGCTTTCCTATTTTCCATAGTAAAGTTTATGGTTCAATTCATATCTTAAGTATTTGCTTGAGTTTTAAGGAGAAAGAGGGTTTGGGGGTGTCTAACTTGTAATGAATCTTTGGATATGGAGCTTTGTGTGAAGATAGCCTATTAGATGATTTTTTTTTTTCTGGAAAAGGATATCCAAAGTAGAAATTACAGGTTGTAACTCGATTAACTTCACTATGCATGTGCATAACTGTGACGATATTTATGTCGAAGTCATATATTGAAGATGTACCACATTACCGTCTCGTTGTTTATAAATTACACCTGTACATATAAAAAAAAATTACAGCATTAGATTATTTTTTGGGTGTATATAGAATCACATCTATTGGTAAAGAGATAAAAACTAGTTCAAATAATATTAAGTAGTTTTTAGTATTGTGACTCGATCAAAACACTAATCTCTATTATATAAGGGAAGGGGGAGCAATGGTGTCCTCTTTTGAAATGTCTATTTTACCCCTCTTCCCTTTCTAAATTACAAAAGGATTGTCAAAATCAAAATCGGCACTCAAAGAAAACTACCGAAAATTAATTTACAACACTCACTCACAAATCACTAAAAGAAGAAACTTTACAAATCACTCATACAATTGAGAAATCACATTCTAAAAAATCACGCAAATCACTCAAATAATCTAGAAACTTTATTAAAACTTAAAATTAACATACAAACTAAAACTAATAACCTAGAACGTCAATACATACAAAAACATGTACAAAAATTTACTTACAAATCACTATTCTCAAGAATCATTCACAATTAAAGTGGGTCATGATAAAAAATACAGTTGTGTTTGTAGTGAAATCAAAATTTAGAAGTTAGACAAGGGAAAAAATTATTTACTTTTTTATAGTGTTTCCTATATATAATAAAAAATTTACATATATTTGGACCTATTTTTTCTATTATATAATAGCGATTAATTATCAAGGTAAAAAAGTTTATGTAAACTATCATTCAAGAATTAAAGAACATCATATCTCTATTGTATAAGAGAAGGGGGGAGCTATGGTGTTCCCAAATGAAGAGACTATGTTACCCCCTTCCCATTCTAAATTACAAATTCACTTACAAATCAAATGGGGCTTCAAACAAAAATACCAAAAATATAATTATAACAATCACTCACAAACTACTACTTATGAAATTGACTCGAAATCAAAGTGTCCATTTTCTTTACAATTTATGAAGTATTGTACTTAATTCAAAAATCAACTAAAAAATTATAATATTAGAAATCATAAATAAATTCAATAAATTTTTATTTTGTTCATAGATTTTAACTTTGAAAAGTAAAAAAACAAAGAAAAAATGGTAAGAGACTTAAGTGACAGAAACTAAACCAATCAAATTTTACAACTAAAAACAATTATATTTCGTATGTCCAATGTTCAAATTTTGACTCTTATGCCAAAAAAAATCGAGTTTCTGTTACGAAAAAAATTCAAGCACGCATCGCGTGCAAAAAACTTCTAGTTAGAATAAATAATAGTGTTTGGCAAGGTTGTGGTGTAAGTAATTTTTAATGGGACAAGTAGTATTTGTCGAAAGCTACAATTGAGATAGCGTTTAGTGGTGTATAAATTATATGTTAAAGCTTTGTTTGAGTTTTTAATTAGTTATTCTTAAACAATTACTTTGAGAGCTTCTTTTTACCGAAAATCAATATTTTATACTGCTATTTGGACTATACACACCAACCACTAACAACTACACACCAACGACTAACAGTTACCAAGACAGCTAACAACTAAAAGTTATCACCACAACTACTATTTGCCGAACACGCATGTACAATCAAGAAGTGTTTACCTAAAACTTCCATCTTTTTTTTGTAGCTATTTTGAGCAAAGATAAAATGCTAGTAATTTCAAAAAAGTAATGTTTTGGCAATGTTTTAAGGTAACTTTTGGTTGTTGCTAATGTTATTAAGATTGAAATCTTATTTTATATATTTTTTTCGTTTGATTTATATACTTTTTTTTGGTTCGTTTCTTTTAATCTGGACATTTTGCTTTTTCTATTATTGATGATATGTTCCATCTATTTACTCCTATATTTCCTACACGTGGTCCACTTTTCAATATAATAACTCACCTTAAAGTTTCTCTCTCAACTTTTTTAGTTTCTCTCTCTAACTTTTCACTTTCTGTCTCATCTTCTTAGTTTTTCTCTCACTTTTGAATTTCTTATTTGGTTCTCCCCGAAAGTGATGTGATTAAATTAAAAAAAAAACGGTGAGAGTATTACAGAGGCGCATAGGATACAGATTACTGGATTAGCAGAAGCGAGTACATGGCAATGGGGGCAGCAACTAGCGAGCTCATTTGGATAAAAGCTTTACTTGCATCGCTAGGAGTTTTTCACTCAAAGCCAATGCATTTATATTGTGATAACCAAGCGGCAATACATATCGCCAAAAACCCGGTCTTTCATGATCGAACGAAGCACATAGAGATTGATTGTCACTTTGTGCAACAACATTTGATTTCGAATACCATCAATACCTTTCATATTCGAAGTAAAGAGAAAATATCAGATTGGTTTACTAAGGCTCTAGGAGGTGAAACATATGAACATTTACAATTCAAGTTGTGTTAGAGAACTAAATACATTTACTCCAGTTTGGCGGGAAAAGTTGTTATAAAAGTTGTTATAACAGAATTCATAACAGAATTCTGTTTAGCTTGTATTCAGCTGAGCTCAATCTATAAATAGAAGAGCTGTAAATGTAAGAGAGTATGATATCTCTTGCACAAGTTGCTCTATAACATCCCTTTGTTTCAAAGGATATCTGTAAGGTCTGATATTAACAGGCTCAGCACCATGTTTTAAGGGTATTCTATGATCAAATGGCCCTCTATGAGGAGGTAATTCAGTAGGATCTTCAAAAATCTTACTGAATTTATGTTTTAAAACTTGAAAATTACTGTCAATACTAAGAGTATTTTCCAGAACTTCTGCAGTCCTTTGTTCTGTGACAGTCACACCCATCAACTGCATTAAACACAATTGAGCTGCATTATCAATCATTTTGGCAGAGATGTCTCCTTCCAACACTCTCAACTTCTTTGGAGGAATACCCTTCAAAGTAAAGTTCATACCATCTAAACTGAACTGCATCAATAATTGTTTGAAATCCCAAACAATTTGTCCCAAGGTGCACAACCACTGAACTCCTAACACCATATCACAACTTCCCAGAGGTATAAGCATCACCTCTGTAGAGAAGGTATGTTTATTCATTTCCCAAGTGAAATACTTGCATTTATGATTACAAGCCAAGTGATTACCATCAGCTACTGCCACAGCCTGAGCTTCCATTGTCTCAATACAGCAACCTAGCTTTTTGGCCAAGTCTAGGTCTAAAAAATTGTGGGTACTTCCAGAGTCCACTAATATATGTAATGGTTGGTCTCTATTGACCACCCCAATCAGTCTCATAGTATGAAAACTTTGATTTCCAGTTAAGGCATGTACAGATATACAAGGTTCCTCATTAAATTTGTCTTCTGCTGAATCTTCATTATCTGAATCAGTACAACCCTCAATTTCTACAGTAAACAATTGAGTTTCTTTGAATTTACATTTATGATTCCTTGTATATTTCTCATCACAATAATAGCAAAGACCCTTTGCTATTTTTTCAGCTCTAACATCAGCAGGTATGTATGGATTGGATTTGGAATTGGTTCTTGGAAGGGCTTGGTAAGGTTGAATGGATTTGGTTATAGGTGTGGGAAGTAAGGGTGGTTTATTTGCATTGGAGTTAAAGGTTTGTGTTTGTGGTGTTTGTATTTGAGTGGTGGTTTTGTGGTAAGGTTTATAAGAACTAGCTTGCTGTTGTTCTTCTTGTAATCTTGCATACTTGACTGCTTGACTAATGGAAGCAGGATCAAATGCTCTTACAAAAGGTTTAATAGTGGGTTTTAGGCCTCCAATAAAACTATGTAAAACATATTCTTCAGACAAAGTATGACCATTCTGAATCAATATAGCCCTAAGTTCTTCAAACTCATCAATGTAAGTCTCCAAAGAATCTACCTGAGACAGTTTATTAAAATGCTCTACTACATTCATTCCCTTCCCATCCTTAAATCTTGCTGTCAAATCCAATATAAAATCATCCCAATCAACATGTTTTCTAACAGCCAAATAACTAGACACCCATGTTTCAGCTTTATCAGTCATGTACAAGCTAGCTAAATCAACCCTACAATCATCAGCAATATTGCACAAAGAAAAATACCTACTGCACTTCTTGATCCATATTCTAGGATTCGTACCATCAAAGGAAGGAATCTGTAATTTAGGAGTCATACCTTGAAGTCTTCCCTCATGATTACCTCGTTGACCTCTTCCTCCTTGACTCCCCTCCTGATTATCTTTCATCTCCTTTAGCATTTGCATCATAGCTTGCATACTGTTAGATTGTTCTTCTAATCTTCTTTCTAACATTCTAACTTGCTCCTCCATATCTGAGAATTTTTTAGAAACTGCTCTAGATAACGGGGCCAGAATTCTAGTTACAGTAATGATTTCAAAAAGAAATTTGTCTGGGTTTTTCACTCAGACTTTTTATCGAACACCTTGAGCTCAAGAACTCAACAATGATGACTGAATGTGAGTTAGCAGCAGATTGGCTCTGATACCAATGTTGCAGGATAGAAGCTCCTGCTCATCTATCTTTGTTAGATTAGATGAGCAGGAGCTTCTATCCTGCAACAAGTTGGGACTCGGTTTACCAAAATCTCCAACTTGAGGAGGAGTGAAAGCATTATATCAAAGATTGTATGGTGATTTGGTGTATTATCTTGTGAATATTGTATACGTATTATTAGGATGTAGTATATTCTGTTTCCTAGTTTAAAGGAATAGTTTTAGGAAGGATTACTTCTAACCACTTGTGTTATATATGTAAATGGTTGTCATTCTGAAATAATCAAGAAACATAGCCTTTCATCTTCATTGTTCTTTATATTTTCTCTTGTAATGAATCTTTGGATGTAGAGCTTTGTGTGAAGATAGCCTAGATGATTTTTTTTTTTCTGGAAAAGGATATCCTAAGTAGAAATTACATGATGTAACTCGATTAACTTCACTATGCATGTGCATAGCTGTGACGATATTTATGTCGAAGTCATATATTGAAGATGTACCAGATTATCGTCTCATTGTTTATAAGTTACACCTGTACATATAAAAAAAAAATTACAGCATTAGATTATTTTTTGGGTGTATATGGAATTAGATCTATTGGTAAAAAGATAAAAACTAGTTCAAATAATATTAAGTAGTTTTTAGTGTTGTGACTCGATCAAAACACTAATTAGAATAAATAATAGTGTTTGGCAACGTAGTGGTGTAAGTAGTTTTTAGTAGTACAATTAGTGTTTGTCAAAAGCTACAATTGAGATAGCGTTTAGTGGTGTATAAATTATATGTTAAAGTTTTGTTTGAGTTTTAACTAGTTATTCTTAAACAGTTACTTTGAGAGCTTCTTTTTACCGAAAATCAATATCTTATACCGCTATTTGGACTATACACCAACCATTGACAGCTACACACCAACGACTAACAGTTACCAAGACAGCTAACAACTAAAAGTTATTACCACAACTACTATTGCCGAACATGCCTGTACAATCAAGAAGTGTTTACCTAAAACTTCCATCTTTTTTTTGTAGCTATCAGCGGTTTGAGCAAAGCTAAAATGCTAGTAAATTCACAAAAAGTAATGTTTTGGCAATGTTTTAAGGTAACTTTTGGTTGTTGCTAATGTTATTAAATTGAAATCTTATTTTATATATTTTTTTCGTTTGATTTATATACTTTTTTTTGGTTCGTTTCTTTTAATCTGGACATTTTGCTTTCTCTATTATTGATAATATGTTCCATCTATTTGCTCCTATATTTTCACACACGTGGTCCACTTTTCAATATGATAACTCACCTTAAAGTTTCTCTCTCAACTTTTTTAGTTTCTCTCTCTAACTATTCACTTTCTGTCTCATCTTCTTAGTTTTTCTCTCACTTTTGAATTTCTTATTTAGTTCTCTCCGAAAGTGAAGTGATTAAATTTAAAAAAAAAGGAGAGAGTATTACAGAGACACATAGGATACAGATTACTGGATTAGTAGGATGAATTGCGAGATAGTAATATCATACAAAATTGGATTAAAGAGTTAGGATTATGCTACAATATGGTAAAAGACTGATGTTAAAAGTGTAAACTGAACACACTAAATGATGACTTTTTCATTCGCAAAATGGTAAAAGTAATTCAGTAATTTAAAATTAAATAACATCTTTAGAAATCTAATAGGAGAATATTAATTTGTGATATTACTTTATAATTTTTTATAATAGGATCATAACGTAGAATTATATTAAGATCTTATTATGTAAATATTTTTAGTTGAATAGGTTTTGAAGATTCTAGAAAACTAAGAATTTATATAAAGATTGGCCAGGTCCTTTTGGGTCGTAGGACTACAAGATGTAAATAGGGAATTTTTTTGGCAATAGTTGTTGAGGTAGCATTTAATCAAAAAAAAATTAATGTTGGAGTTAGGAATATCGATTGCAGTAGCTTTTACGGATAAAATATAGTTTATTTTTGGTATTTTAATAATCCAACAACTTATCCTACATAACGCTAATTGCTTTAAAACTTATTTTGAGAGCTAATTTTAAAGGAAAAATTGTCAAGAATAAGTCAACCTTTGCGTTGACTGCTTTTAACAAGTCAACTTTCATTTATTCCAGTAACAAGTAAAGCTTGTACATGAATTAGCTTATAACAAGTTTTTTTACTTATGACCTGAACAACCCCTACAATTTTGTTCAGTTTTAATAGGTGTGTATTATAGAACTCATTAAATTGTTCTCTAGAACATATTTGCACTGCTTGAATTTGATAAAAGTTATGTGAGAAACTTAAAACTGAACAAAATTGTAGGGGTTGTTCAAGTCATAAGTAAAAAAACTCGTTAAAAGCTAATTCATGTACAAGTTTTACTTGCTACTGGAATAAATGAAGGTTGACTTGTTAAAAGCGGTCAACGCAAAGTTTGACTTATTCTTGACAATTTTTCCAATTTTAAAAGCTAGCAACTAATAATGAAGCTAATTAGCTATTGTGACTACTAACACTAATTTTGTTGTTAGCACAACAATTATTTTTGCCGATTAGAGTGTTAATAATCATGTGCTTAAAACATATAGTTATCATCACAAGAAAGTTATTCGATTTTAACGGTTGATAACATATTCAATTTTAAGCTGAATAAAAAAACATATTCAATTTGAATTAGGATTCTCTTAATTTGTTTTGATTAATTCCCTATCTTAAAAAATGTAAGTTATACAAGTAAGAAATCAATTCTAAAAAAAACCCTATTTTTTTCTTTTATTCATTTCCATTTGTTAAACTAAGGGCATGTCCTCCCCAACTTATTTTCAGTTCAGTTCAGTTCAATTCAATTCAGTTCAGTTCTGTTCAATTCAGATCAGTTCAGTTCAGCTCTTGACAATACTTTTACTCTCACATATCACTATTTATTTCAGTTCAGTTCAATTCAATTCAGTTCAGTTCAGTTCAACTGGTTTATGCTCGAAGAGAACATGCCTTAAGAAATGGACCATCAATTCATTTAGAAAATGAAAGAGATTGCAACTCAACAAATTTTGCTTGCTATAAATTTGTTGGTTTATCTTTGTTATATAGGGGAAGGATGGAGGAAGATGGTGTCCTACTTTGAAAAAGAGTTACACTTAGGGCTTGTTCTCTTCGGCGTAAAACAACTGAACTGAAATGAATAGTGATATGTGAGAGTAAAAGTATTGTCTAGAGCTGAACAGAACTGAATTGAATTGAACTTCATTAAATTGAATTGAACTGAACTGAACTAGAAATAAGCTGGACAGTTCAGTTCAATTCAGTTCAATTCAGTTCAGTTCAGTTTAATTCAATTCAGTTCAGCTCTGGACAATACTTTTACTCTCACATATCACTATTCATTTCAGTTCAGTTCAGTTCAATTCAATTCAGTTCAGTTGTTTTATGCCGAAGAGAACATGCCCTTAGTGATACAATTAGTGGAATGAGAAAAATTACAAAAGAAAAAAAAATTAAGAACCATTTTTCATTTCAACTTCGGATTCTAAACAAGTTCAAAAAGTATATGCATCAAATACTTCAATCAGAAAATTAAATGAACAAAATATTTTGACCTTTTTTTTTCCTAAGATAAGATGATATATGTGACGTCCAACTAAAAAGTCTTAAATGCTCACTAATTTTGATACTCTTTAGTCCAATCAAACCAACTCATTTTCAATTCTTTATGCTCAGAAGTCATTCACAAAAGATTAATATTAAAAATCAATAACAATCCTTGTCAGTTTTTATCAGCAAATTAATATATTTATTAATATTTTACATTTTAAGTTAAATCATGAATATAGTTAATAAAGTAATAAGTTTTAAAATTAACGCGATATATATGCAGCCCTAAGAGTTGTATATAAGAAGCTAAAAATGGAAATAAATTGCATTAATTGATCATGTATTACATTGGTTGATGCAGAAATTTTTCATAAATTCACAACTTATTTTCTTTTTAAGTAGTATATTTATATCGTATATACAACCTTAAGGACTGTCTATAACATAATCCATATATATAAAGTTTGTAATATATAATAAGAGGGTAATTAATAGAGTTTTATTTATAAAAAAAATATACATTAATAATAAAAAAAAAAATTAAAGACAAAATGAGTATGAGCCGAAGTAGCAGTAGTAGTAAGCAAATTGACAATTTGACAACATGCTCATTATACTTTCTCTCTGACTATCTATCTCATCACCTTGACACTACCCACCGTACAATTGACGGCAGAGATCAGTGTGCAGGCAATCAATCCAACGGCTACGACAATGACCGCGTTAGAGTGAGGGCAAATCCAATTCCCCAAATAAAATCATCTCTATCTATTTCTAAACCCACCTTTCCTCAGCCTCCCTTCCCCATTCTTCTCATCCTCCAAACCCTTCTTTTTTTCTATCTCTATCTCTCTCCTCTCTCCCCTCTCCCCTCTTCCGAATCTAAAACCCCCCTTTCATATTTCTTGATTCCCAATTCCCACAGTTTCAGAAAACAAAATAACAGAAACAAAAATAAAAAAAGGAGTATACCACAATAAACGAAATAAAGTGAATTATCAAGATGCAATCTAGTGGGAGTTCATCTTCTGATCAGAACAACCATCCACCACAGCAACAGTCGCAGTCGCAGTCGCAGTCACAGTCGCAGTCGCAACAGCAACCTTCTCAGCACCCAACAGCGGGGTCGGGTGTGCCGACTCCGCCAACGGGTGCTGTTTGGATGCAGTACCCAGCTGCCGCTATGGTAATGCAGCATCAAATGATGGCCCCACAACATTACCCTCCGCCGCCACATTATATGGCGGCATACCATCCTCATCATCCTTATATGCAGCCACCGCCGCCTCACCACCACCACCACCACCAAAGAAACAATCACCACCATCATAATAATAATAACAATAATAATAATGGTAACACCAATAATAATAATAACAATAACAATAATAACAATAATAATAATGATGGTTCTAGCGGTGAAAATAAGACCATCTGGGTTGGCGACTTGCACCATTGGATGGATGAGATTTATCTTAGCAGCTGTTTTGGTTCCGCTGGCGAGGTATTTTTTTTTTCTTTATTTTATATATTTATATATTGGATTGTTTTAGGTGACGTGAAATATTGATTAAGATGCGTTTTCACTTCTCAATGAACTCGTACTTTTTTTTTTCTATATTTGGAGTTGTTTTAATCATGTACTATATTTATTTTGTGCTTTTTAAGTGCTTTTTTTCTTTGGTGATTTTAGTTTATATATCGGAGTTCTTCAATTATTGTTTCTGGGTTTTTCTATTCTTGTGTTAAAAGTTGTTCCTTTCAAAAAAAAAAAAAAGTTGTGTCTTTTTTAATGAAAAAAGAAAGTTTGCAGGTTTGTTATGCTAAGAGTATGTTTAGAAATGTGGCACTGCTTATATGCTTGCTGAATTAATTGTAGATCTTGAGTTTATCTGTCTAATTAATAAAGACAAATGTTGCTTCAGCTATGTTTATGTGCAGGTATAAGTTTTTATGTCGGGTTTCACAATGAAATATGATGCTTTTAGAAATCTTGCTGTGATGGAAAGTATAAAAAAAGAAAGTAGTTATCTTGAGAGATTTCTTTCCCTCCTAAAGACAATATGAGTTGCTTACTATATAGAGTAAGTTCTAGTTGGATGGTTGTTTTGGAGTAAAATGTTAACGAGGAATGAATGCAGTAGCTTATTGGTTTGTATTTTCTGCATACCTCCTTAGTAAATGAGATTGTTTGGTATGCTGTTATATATTTATGCTATTTAATTTATTACAGTGCGTAATAGTATTTGCAATATTGTGACATTATGGTCAGTAGTTTTTGCCAAGAATTTTTGTTGTTTATGTCAAAGGCTTTCTTTTGAATGAACATGTTCTTATCTTTCACATTGTTCTATTTTGACAATTGTGTGTGGTTATTATTATGTCGGAATCAATGCAACATTCATGCTTTTATATTTACTGGTTCGTCATAATTTTTTAATTGAGATGATTGTTATGTGATTTTTTGATGGATTGATGTGTTTGAGATATCTTAGTGATGTTTCTTTTGCTGTTTCACACGAACTGAAAGTGGATGAGTTACATAAAAAACATACTGTTTTGTTATCTTAAATTGGCTATCTAAAGGGCTCAATTGACATCTGGTTTGATTGTTGATGCAGATAGTATCTGTTAAGGTTATACGCAATAAACAGACCGGAGCATCAGAAGGATATGGATTTGTTGAATTCTTCACTCATGCTATTGCCGAGAAAGTTCTACAGAGTTACACTGGCCTTATGATGCCTAATGCGGAGCAACCTTTCCGTCTGAACTGGGCAACATTTAGCATGGGCGATAAGCGTACAGATAATGGTTCTGATCTTTCTATATTTGTGGGAGACTTGGCAGCAGATGTGACTGATACTATGTTGCATGAATTATTTGCGACTAAATTCCCCTCTGTTAAGGCTGCAAAAGTTGTCATCGATGCCAATACTGGTCGGTCAAAAGGGTACGGTTTTGTGAGATTTGGGGATGATAGTGAGAGGACTCAAGCTATGTCTGAAATGAATGGTGTCTATTGCTCAACCAGGCCAATGCGTATTGGCCCTGCTACACCTCGAAAATCTCTTGGATATCAACAAGGTAATCGCGTTGGCTTTTGTTTCCAACCTGTAAAATCTGGCCTTAAATTGGCTTTGCATTCCATGGCTTCAAATTCGATGATATCTGTGCCTAAATGTTTGTACTTAAAATGGAACACTTGATCTCCAACTTTTCAATCAATCATTCGATAAACTCAAACCTATACAATGTAGAGATCAATTCTAGGCTGTCTGGACATAGGTTACTGCATCTTGCCTGTGGGTTTACACCTAGAATAGAAAATGCTTTCTTCCAAGTAGAAGCGACACCAATTGTCCATGTATTCCAGTTTAGAGTGCTTTAAATGGCTGGCTTTTGTTTGCATATTCATTTTTCATATTTGTCATGGTATGTGCTCTATAAATCTCCAGCCATCCGAATGAAAATGTCCACATTTCTGATGTATGTACTTTACTTATCATCTCAAAAACATTTGATTCTTCAGATAATAAACCATTCATATTATATTGATGGAGCACTTTGTGCACAAATTTGCTCTGTTCTCACGTCTGTCTGTAGGATTATTAGTTTCTTGCTTAGATTTTAAATTTTCCATCGTTTGCTAACCTTTATAATGGTAAGATGCATTACAGCTTTTGTTCAGAGTGGTTGAATATGGGGATTCAGTTCTTTGCAACTAGTTTATCTTCATGTTAGGTCGAAATATTCTCATGGAGTTCAAATAATTTTCAATTGTGTTTTGCATATGATGTCTGCTGTATATTCAGAGATAATGAGCTCACAGGGAAAATCAAAAAATGAAAGTAGCAGAGACAGGATCTTATTCCTTGGTAGGGGCCAGTTCATCCTTGGTTTATTTTCTCCATCCCCCTTGATGTCTTGCATCTTGTGTGCATTTTGAATAAAAGATTCATCTATCATGACTGGATATTGAAGGGAAGGAAAGGAACTCAGAGGGAATGGGGGCGGGGGAAGGCAGAATAACATGAAAAAGCTTTGCATTTTCAGTGATTATCTATTGTTTTTAAATGATGCTTGAATTGACCGTCCTCTGATGTCAATGCTTACATATAAACTGCTACTGCTAGGTGGATACGGATCAAATGGCAATGCTGCACAAGGCTCACAATCTGAAGATAATTCGTCAAACACAACGGTGAGTTATATGATTTTGCCAGTATAAAATGGCATAATTTTGACTCTCTTTGTTTTTCCCCCTGAACTATTTATTATTATGACTGTAGATATTTGTTGGAGGGCTTGATCCCAGTGTCACTGATGAGGATCTTAGACAACCTTTCTCCCAATATGGAGAAATAGTTTCTGTTAAGATTCCAGTAGGGAAAGGATGTGGTTTTGTGCAATTTGCCAACAGGTGACCTTTACAATATCCATCATTCGACAATGAAACTTGGTACTTGTTATCCATTCTGAAACAATATTTGATTATTTTATTTTTGCGAACTGTATCACCTGCAGAAGCAATGCTGAGGAGGCTTTAAATAAGTTGAATGGGACAGTAATAGGCAAGCAAACTGTCCGTCTCTCATGGGGCCGCAATCCAGCTAATAAACAGGTATGCTCTCTTCTATCTATGTTTTGTCTTTTCAGATTTCAGTTCTTTGTGTGATATTTTGGTTTTCATATTATCTCCTTTGAACTGTAATCTACTTATTCACAATCTGTTGGATGGCAGTCAAGAGGTGACTATGGAAACCAGTGGAATGGAGGCTACTATGGAGGACCGATGTATGACGGTGGTTATGGATATGTACCGCACCCCCATGACCCAAGCATGTACGCTGCAGCAGCTGCAGCTTATGGAGCCTACCCTGTTTATGGCAATCAGCAACAAGTAAGCTAAAGAAGAAATGCATGAGGAGTTAGATGCCTCAGATTTATCTGTCAGCGATATGCGTCGCACTACTAGGCATAATTGTTTCATTCTTTGTAGTGTGTGCCTGTTGTGTAGAAATTTTATGAATCCCTCCCCCTCCTAATGTGGAGTGGAACTGAATTTTGATAACTCCCAAGGTAGTTTTTTTTTACTAAGTTGCTTTTTATTAGACATTCATTGATGGACAAGTTGAGAATGAAATGGGGAACTTGCGCCTTAGAATACATGTTGGTTGCATAATTATTTGTGCGTAGCTACCATTGATTTTTGTTTACTTTTTTTTTTTCTAGACATTTATCAAGGAGAAGTATTGTTGTTGCAAATTTGCAGTATTGTTTTGTGTTGCTGGTAGTTGGTGGTGGTCCGTAGTTTTTACTTTTCAGCTGAATTTTTGCGAGACATGGATAAATTTTTTGTGGAGATTGGGAAAATCATGGTATTTGTCAAGAATCTTGGTTTTGTGGCTATAAATGGGAGTAGTATGCATATAGGAATCTTTGATATATTTCGCGCCTGGAAGGGAAATGACGGCATGTGAAACCAAGTTGTTACTATGCTGGCAATTTAGGGAAATAACGAGGTTCGGGTTGTGAAGTATCACATCACTTTCCACCTATTCTTTAGGTTTAGGGGGTTAAACCTCTTGTGACTTATGTGGAATTTTCTTTATTCCTCTTAAGTCTTAAGTGAGCTTCCTTCGTCCTAATTTTTTTCTTAAGAAGAAAAGCAGTCGATCATTATTCTATTGATAAGGTATTCAACAAAATATAAGGAGTCACCTCCATAGGATAACGATTCTACTAAATTTGTTCAATCTCAAAAGGGATAAGTTTAGTTAAATTGGGCTACTGTAGCATCGTCTCGTTTAACCTGAGGCGATACTATGGAGGAAAAATCGACCCCATGGATAAGGAAATTTGCATTTCTTGCAGACCGATCTTCTGCCGAGTTCCCCCCTCAGCTCACGCGATAATCGGGACAGAGAGAATGGACTTGATTCACCACCTTTGCCCACGAGTCGTCCGACAAGAATGAGAGCAAATTTCCACGTCTAGTAAGCAGTAAGGAGACCACCTCTCACTCTCGTCAGCTGCACATACGTCACTTTCCATTGTCTTAAACATTATAAGAGGGAATATTATGGCGAACAAGATCTAGCTTCAAGAGGAAAATAACATGCTTACATAGTCGATGATCACCGTTTGACAATTTGATTCCACAACGATGTTTTGCAAGCCGAATCTCTTACCCAACCGCACAACCATTTCAATAATGGTCTTGCCCTCCGCAACTTCCACAGACCAATGCGCTCGCATTCTTTGTGTCGCAGGAAAAAGCATTGCCCACTTCAACCACGTGCAATGGTACCAACGCCCACCCATCCTTCGATTGCAAGAGAGGCATCAATATTGAGCTTCAGCACACCCGTGAGGGGAGCAGTCCACACACGAGGACTCCTGTGCGAAGAAAGAGCTGGCGAATGGTAGATTTTCTTCATATACGAGCCATGCTCTTCCACCCATCTATCAACACGAGCCAGCAACACATTATCGGGTGTTGGCTTGTTACGAAAACCAAAGAGTTATGGTCCCCCAGATGCACCACGCCATAAACTCCCCCTTGATTATAAGCTTACTGTCAACTTCACGCCAACGCAACAAGGCGTGACACATTGGACTTTCAACCGAAGGTAGCCGCAGCTCTTCACAAACGTAATCACTCCATAAATTCAGTAGGTGAGGGCAAGAGAAAACAACATGTATTATGATTCAGCTTCACCACAGCTCCAAGGGAACAAATTATCGTCTATCATGTAGCGATTTTTGAGGAGGGTCACGAACTGGGAGGGTGCACTAATAGAATAAATGCTTATTGCTGCGGTCAAAAAGTGGCCTATTGCTGCGGTTCTGGGCGTACAACAATTAAGGGGGTAGCAATAGGTAATAATTATATTGTTGCGGTTTAAAACTGCAGCAATATCTACAAATATTGCTGCGGTTTTTAGGCCAAACCGCAGCAATATTATGCATTATCTATTTAACAGAGAATATTGCTGCAATTTTGGCACAGAAACCGCAGCAATATTTTTTTTTTATTTACTTAGGAATATTGCTGCGGTTTCTGGGCAAAACCGCAACAATATTATCCTGTCTTTTCTATTTAACAGATAATATTGCTGCGGTTTTGGGCCAAAACCGCAACAATATTCCTTATTAAAAAATATTAAAAGGCATATTGCTGCGGTTTCGTTAAGAAACAGCAGCAATATGCCTTCTTTTTTTTAAATTTTTTTTTATTGTATTTAATAATGATTGGGAAGCTATATATGCAACATTGAGGAAGCTATGCAGCAATATGCTATTAAATTTTCAGCATAAATTTCGGCAGAGCTTCGTTTGTAAATTGGATAAACCCATAATTGGGAATTAACATGTACAACAACCAATAACATCTCCGAGATCCACCATCCAAGCAAATTCAAAATTCCATCAAACAACCACCATCTCCAACATCCATCATCCAATATTCAACCCAACAACCAACAACCAACATCCACCATCCAACAAAAATATTTAGCAAATCCAACGTGTATATATATATATATGTATATATATATCTATATATGTATATATATATATATATATGTATATATATATATATATATATGTATATATATATATATATATATATGTATATATATATATAATGAAATCCAAATCACTACAATGTTGGTTGGTACAAGTTGCAATAATGTATATGTTCGTCTAAAGTTAGAAAAACAAAGAAAATTAACATAAACTAACTAACGTACGCAATAATGCACTCATCAATAAAGTATCTTGCCACTCATTCTTCACCTCATTGATTTGATCCTCCGTACAATGATCTTTCGTAAAGGTTTGAACAACCTGAAAATAATTTACCAAAGTTAGCATCAAATAGTTAAATATATTAAATATGAAATGAATAATTATATGAACTTACTTTGTCTAAATCCTCCGAACCAAAATATGAAGCGAGTACGTCAAAAAAGTATCGCATCACAAAATAACCGCACTTCGTGCCTCCTTGTTGTTGCGGGCACTTTATCAAAAGTTTTAAGAAAATGAGAAAATTTACCGTATAATGAGAATAAAGTAAGCTTTTAATTTAATCAAGCAATTCTATTATATATACCTCAACATATTTCCACAAAAGCTTTTCTCGACAAACTTTGTGGCCGCTCATCCGAAACCTCCTAAAAGCACTAGATAACACAACATCAAATTATTTAGTCTTTAATTGTTGTATGTTATAATCTCAATTCATTTAAAGAATATCAAACGTATATCAACTTACGCTATCATAGGCGTTTTAAGCTTTAACTTTCGCGGTTTGTGAAAGTTGGCAGAATCGAAGGTATAAACTATCCCGAGCAAGGGGCATATGACAAGGAGCATCCAATGATGGCTATTGCAAGATTGAATAACAATAATTACTTAAAAAATCACATATAATGCAACAATCAATATTTGTAAATATTAAGATAGAATATTACTCTTGAAAGATTGGCGCGAACATGATACTAGCACCTACATCGACGGATCCCGTCATAGCATGCACAATGTACTTCGTTACCTCCTCCGATGTATTCACCTCCGCAGCGGTACTTTGCGGACACATCCAGCAAACACGTCCAAAAGCATCCCCAAATCCATCCAAGTCCAACTGCGTAGCCCTAAAAATTGGCAAAAGTAAATTATATGTGAAAAATACAACTACCATATAATTAAATGTAAAAAAAATTATAACTTTGATTATTGTTACCTCATGTACACTTGGATAATTGAAATATTAATCATTTCTCCTTTCAAATACTAACCAATATCCTCCTCGGTCAGAAAATAAAGCGGTGCCATCATCTTTTGAATAATGGAACAAGGATCTCGATAAGGTAACACCAATAGCATCATCATCTACGACGGCAAAGGCAAGCGTATCTGCTAACTCCCTGCAGTCTTCAGTGAGGGAGTCCAAGAACGATCGATCATCGATAACTGGACTAAAAAGAGAAGCCGAACCGGCTGATTGCAGCTGGCTAGAAGATCTAATAGCCTCCCCCGAAATCCCTTTTTGTTTTTTAGATGTCGGTGTAACCTAATAATTATTTTTCAAAACGCGCATAAGATTATGAAAATTTTAAATTGAAAGCTATTATTTTTACAAAAATGGAGGCCTATATGAACAATTACCTCATCACTTAACATTTGCGCTAAATTTTTTGGCCATTGCACCCAAGTAACCAAAGCAGTAGCTGTAATGTCGATCTCATATGCAGGGATGGGAACAGGTAGTGGCAAATGACCATATTTCTCTATAATTCGATGAATTTTCACTTTCAGATGGTCATTCATCATTATAGACCCATGAACTGTAGTGGTATCATCAAAAGCATAAGAATATGCATCTGCCACTAGACAAGTCTCTCCACTAGTTGGATCTATCAAATACAATCGACATGGAACCTCTTCCTAACATCAACATAAAGTTCATGTATATAAGATATTATTTGATATTATTTGAATAAAACACATGTATATATGATAATTATTTGTATAAAGAACATGTATATAAGATAATTTTTTGTATAAAGCACATGTATATATAATAATTATATGTACCTTCAGCTAAGGAGAATGAGTGTCGGAAAATCCAGATAGTGGAGTACCTAGCTGAGTGGGCTGTGAACTAGCTACCTCAGGAGATGGCCCAGAAGATGGTGGAACAAATGATGGAATAAGTGGCTGAGTGGGCTGTGTAGGAGATGGCACAATATGCAAATAAACACGAACCTGAGGGGGTTGGCTGCTGATCACCTGTCACCTCAATGCCAAGTAAAGCATTCCTATCAGCATCTAGCTCAAATCTCTCCATCCAAGCATCAAAACCATCTGCATCACGATCATTGTCCTCTCTCTGGTCAGCCTCCTTTTCTGGGTGAAAAGGTGCATCGGAATCCGATGAATGATCGTTCGAATCGTCACTAGCCATATCTATAGCATATACATAGAAACAACAAAGAGTGTCAACGAAATTTAAAACAATATAAATCATCACATTATTGTAACGAAATCTATTATAAGTACATCAATTTATAAGTCAAATTACTCATATAGAACATTTTTCACCTTTAATTTTGGTCAATAGGTTGCTCGATGACCGTTATACCTTCTTGGTGATCCATTCGCATGTAACTATTTTCAGTATCAGACACATTCATCATATCATCATTTGGGATTGAGAAAGGGGGATATCATCAAACTTATCATATTCTTCGTCGTCGTCAACATCACGTACTCCTAAAATTCGCCTTTTACCATTAACAACAATGCGCCACTGAGTGTCTACAGGATCAGATACATAGAACACTTGTTTTGCTTATGATGCGAGGATAAAAGGTTCTTCAGTGTCATGCAGATGACTCATATCGACTAGAGTAAAATCGCACTCATCCCTTTGCAAACCACGTCTATTATCCACCCACTTGCATTGAAAAATAGGCATATGAAGTCACAATAATCGAGCTCCCATATTTCTTGAATGATCCCAAATATTGATTGTTGCATCAATCGGAGTTTTATCCTTTGCACTCGCATACTCCCTAGATGATGCAACATTGAAACCCACAATTCTGGACCACCTTTGATTTCTTATCCTGACGTTCAGTGTAAAAGGTATAACCATTGATATCATACCCTTCATACGAGTTAAAATGTCACGTGGACCGTATGCCAACCACTTAATTGTATCAGGTACATGATGGTTGTTTGCAGACAATTCACCAATTACTTTATTGTGAAACCAGTCAATGAACGACCTGTTATGCTCATTCATCAATGCCCTCTCCCCTTTTGACGGATTTTTGTGACGAATTACGCATATGTCTTTCTAAGTATGGATTAACTTCAAGTAACATGGTGCAACACGAAAAAGATGAGCTTTATGCAACTCACAATGAAGGTGAATATGTCGCATTCCACCCACCTTTGCCTTCTAATCTACCCTCGTGTCTCACTTTGGAAACCTATCGTCACACCTTAGCAAAATAAGAAGAACAATATCCTCCAACCTCTTCGGCAATTGTTCCTTGAATAATACTCGCCTCTGGTCTTGCTGGATTCTTCACTTTCTTTTTAAAGAACCCATATGTCTCTCAAAAGGTATGCCCATCTTAAAAACACAGGACCAACAGTTTAATCTCCCTTACCAAATGAAGGACTAAGTGAACCATAATGTCAAAAAAAGAAGGTGGAAAATACATCTCAAATTGACAAAGTGTGATCACCACCTCATTTTGCAAAGCATCCAACTTATCAGGATCAAGTACCTTGTTGCATATGGTATTGAAAAATGAACACAACCTCGTGATAGCAAGTCTGACATGTTTTGGAAGAATCCCGCGTATTGCAATCGGCAAAAACACTTGCATCATCACATGACAGTCATGAGACTTCAACCCAATTAATTTCAGATCAGTCATGAGAAACAAGTCTTCTCATGTTAGATGAGTATCCAGTGGGAACCTTAATACCGTATAAACACTCACAGAACAATCGTTTCTCTTTCCTAGACAATGTATACAAGCTGGAGGCAAATACGTTGTTGTTCCCTTTCCTTTCTTAGCTTTTCCTTAACCTTTGGCCATAAATTAGGCCGAATCTTCAATTTCTCCATATCTCTACGAACCTTAAGACCATCCTTAGTCTTTCCTGGCATATTCAACAGAGTACCGATAATTGCATCACAAAATTTTTTTCAATATGCATTACGTCGAGACAATGTCTAACTGGTAAGTATTTCCAATAAGGAAGTCTCCAGAATATAGACTCTTTTTTCCAAATGACACCATCGTCTTCCGAAGGTTTAACCCCCTTACCAAATATTGTTCCCATCCCCTTAACACGATTATAAACTTCTTTTCCGTTAACGGTTCTAGGAGCTGGAGCATTTTCAACAAACCCGTTAAATGGTGCTTTTTTCTTTCGATATGGATGAGAACTATGTAGGAATTGCCTATTAATGATATATACATGTTTCCCACAATGTGGCAAATGTGTAGCCTCCATACCATTCTCACAAATGGGACATGCCTTTTTCCCTTTGACCTTATACCCCGATAAATTCCCATAAGCAGGATAATCATTTATAGTACAGAATAGCATAGCACGAAGCCTGAAATCTTCATTAGAATACGCATCAAACACCATAACACCTTCGTCCCACATCTTTTTGAGATCTTCGATGAGAGGTGCAAGTATATGTCTATATCATTTCCCGGCTGCTTAGGCCAAAAATTAAAAGAGACAACATAATATATTTGCTTCATGCACAACCATGGAGGAAGATTGTATATCACTAAAAGAACAGGCCAAGTACTATGTTGACTACTCAAAGTACCGTAAGGGTTCATTCCGTCCGTACACAATGCAAGTCTCAAGTTCCTAGCTTCCTGACCAAATTCTCTATATCTGGAATCGATAGCTTTCCATTGAGGAGAATCTGCTGGATGCCTAAGCATCCCATCTTTCTTTCTCGATCAGCATGCCATCTTAGGTTTTGTGCATCTTCTTTGATAGAAAAGAGCCTCCTAAACCTTGGACAACTGGAAGATACCACAACACTTTCGCAGAAGGACCCAGTATTGCCCGGTCCGGGCTCAACCCCATCCGGCAATTTGTAGCGGGACTTACCACACCTCGGGCATTCATAAAGGTCCGCATACTCATTTCGATACAACATGCAATCATTCGGACATGCATCGATCCGCTCATATTCCAAACCCAAAGGACACATTAATTTTTTGGCATAATAGGTAGACTTTGGTAACAAATTACCCTCAGGAAACATATCTTGTAAAGCTTCTAAGAGTTCTGTGAAGCCTACATCAGTCAAATTATGTTTCGCTTTTATGTTGAAAAGAGTTAAAACCCACTCAATTGAGTGTATTTTGTACACCTGGATAAAGGGGTTTCCCAGCAGCTTCAGACAAACTGTCAAACACTCGTGGCCGCTCATTAAAATGGTCACGAGCCCCTTCCAACATCTCACCTAATCGATCACCAAACTCTTCATCCTCAGTGTCACTATTATCTCCGTTGTCATTTTCATCACCTACTACATCATCACCTTCAATCCTAACATGATCTTCTATCACATTCATTCTCAACCCCGACATTCGACATATCAATCTCTAATGAATTACTAGTGCCAACACAACATAACCCTATCCTGAGTATATTTTCCTTCTCACCATGCCATAACCAAAATTTACTCAGCCCTAAATCCACGACGAATATATGATCCCTTATGGTCCTAATATCAGAAATCATATTCACATTGTAGCAATCAACACATGGACAATAAATCTCAGCCTCGCAAGTAAGTTGTTGATGTTCTACAGCACGTTTACAAAACTCATTCACACCTTCTACGAACTCCAACGTATTCCGCTTTCCATACATCCAACTTCGATCCATTTCTAAAAACCCCAACACATACATATACAAATTATTATCAATTAAAAATTCACATAACTCCAAACACAACAAACTAATATTCAATGCATGCTTCCACTGGATCCTTATCACTTCAACCTAACCCATCCTTAAATGTCCAATCCTACTAGTACCTGAATGCATGTATCATCTTTGATTCTAAGTAAATTCGGCAGCATTATTTCCGTTCAGTTCTCCAAGTACACGATAAAGATAATTGTTTATCTTATATGTACCCGAAGAACAAATTAGGGAAATGACTAACCTTCTTTCACTTAGAATCAAAGAATCAACACACATTCACCACCTAAGTGAGATGTGAGTTTAAGAACAGTCCCAAAACGGGGACTATTCAAGCTTACTCCTAATGAGTAAGTCTTGAACGGTATCTAGGCAATATGATGTACATAAAAACAATCGCATTCAAGCGATTCCAAGTATTCACAAACAATAATCGCATTCAAGCGCTTTCAAGTTATCATCAAACAACAAGTACCAACCTATTCCTTAGATTTCCCTTCCTCTCCCATTGGTGAGTCTATCAATATAAAGGCATTGCATATTACTTTAAACAAAGAATTGCGAAAACATCACAATAACTTAAGCATAAGCAATCCCGTATAACATATTAGGGCATACAAAAACTAAAGCAAAATCATCACAAAATCAGTTCTTAATACTCAAATCTTATAACTAATCATATATATACTTTATACTAATCATTTTAAACTACAATTTGAGCCAAAACATTCATTAAAACACTAATTAAGAAAAAATTACAAAAAACTAAATATGACAAACCCTCGCTGGTGGGAGAAGAAGCGCCGGAGGTGAAGGAGTAGCGCCGGTGAAGTAGTGGCGTCGGTGGAGAAGCGAAGACCCAAAACGAATTGAGGAGTAACGGATTGAGAATCCAAAACGAAACGGCCGGCAACGTTGCCCGCACCAAGTCGCCGGAAATGTCCCCCAAACCCAGTCGCCGGAAATAAACTCACTGTTTTTTGGTAAGAGTGTGCGAGAGTGTGAGAGGAGAGAGAGAGACTAAGAGAATATCGTGAAAGTGAAAAGAAAATCAGCGTTTGTTTTTGGGTAAGTGACAACTAATATTATTGCGGTTTCCACGTAGGACCGTAGAAATATATTAAAAAAATATTTTTTTAAATATATTGTTGCGGTCCTACGTGGAAACCGCAGCAATATTAAGTGTTCTAGGCTCCACATTTTTTTCAAAATGTATCTGTTGAACAATATTGTTGCGGTTTTGGGCAGGAATCGTAACAATATTGTTATTTTCTATTTTTTCTTTTCTTTTTGCGTGATATATTGCTGCGTATAGGTAAAACCGCAGCAATATCACCGCAGCAATAAGCATTTATTCTACTAGTGGTGTTGGTGCACATGCGCCATAAGAATTGTCTCACCTTTGGGCTCTCTTCGATACTCCAAATATATACCCATGCTTGATGGAAGTTTTCAAGATTTCCAGCTTTACCAATCATATATGCGGTTTTCACCAAATAACATGCATCATTGGTAAAAGCCCAAAAGATTTCATTCTTCATAATGAGCAAAAATTAGGGGGGGGGGTGTTAAGAATGCATGTAACACCCTGATAATTCTCTCTTTTCCAAAATACAAGTTTAATATAAAACTTAGAGAATCATCAAAGCATTATCACCTGTGTGATAACATATCAGCTTATTCAGATTTTCGCAGTGGAAACCATATATATAACTAAACTTTAGAATTGAATTATAATAAATAAACAATGTACTTTAAAAACCAAACACACTACCAATGTTAACTTGAAACCAAACTTAAATATAAAATATCTACGAAAGCAATAATTAATTCAATCTGTTACATAAGCTCTCCATTTCCAGATCCCCATGATGCAACATTTGCAAACCTGTAGATGTCAATGGACTAAAGAATCAGCTCACCAAGAATGGGTCATCACAAGATCAATAAGGCAAAGCCATGATCAACACATACAAACAAAACACGTAATCAGCAAAGCTGAGTACTACATAATAACAAATAAACAATCTTAACATGATACTAATAATAATAAGTAGGGATAAATAATAACATAACAATCTAACAATCTGCAGATAACTTTTACTGAACTAAACTTTAACAACCATTTTATTTCTTTAATGGAATAGTTATTGGACCGAATTGTCTAACTAAAAACCAGCCTTCACCTAGGAAAATGAAATACGGGCGCAACTTCGTATTCCATAATGACCTGCGATATCGAGGAACCTTTGAATAAAAACAGGAACGGTGATCAATCCAATTCCTAGAAAAGCCAGGGCACGCTCACCATGTACGCCAACTCCTGATTGTCCAACTTCAGACGTGCACCCGTCTAAAGTTTATTACTATTACTACAAGAATAACCCTCATCAATGACGGGAAATCCTGTTGTTAATGAGTTGTTTCTCGTCGCAGAAGCCTTTTACCACGAGATTACCGTACCGTCGTCCTCGGTCGCAAAAGGCTCCGTCGCAAAAAATATTACGACCAGTTCTAATGGGTCGTCGTCATTGAGTATTTACGACGAGGCGAAAAGCTCGTCGCAAAACGTTTTGTATCTGCGACGAGATTACCGGTCGCAATTCAGTTTTTAAAAATTCAAATGATTCTTTTTACGACCAGAATTTCTTGTCGTAAATCTCATTTTTGGAAGTCATTGTTCACTTAACTACGACTAATTTCCGGTCACTATTATACTCTTGAAACTATTTTATTACACCACTAACGACCATATTTCTTGTCGCAATTATTTTTCATGCATTTCTTGCAACACATTTTACGACCATAATTCTTGTCGGTGTTCTTTTATTAAATGATTTTTATAGCACCTTTTTACGACGACATTTATTTCATTTTTTGCCAGACCAAATTGTTAAATTTTGCAACCATTCTTGTTTTGCATTCACTATATTTACCTGTAAACCATATACCACTCACTCTGAATATCGTGACAAAACATAATTCATAAGTACATAGATGTCGAAACACAAGTACCAATAACAAAAGTATCTACAATCTTAGCCAACGGTTCAATACGATAAAAAAGTCTAGAGAATCTGTCAAAAGTTTCACAAGCTAAAAAAAACCATAACTATTGTAGTTCTTCCACATAGTAGAAAATGTCATAACTCGCAATGTTAATCCATACTCCAGCTCAAGCTTCACGTAAGGATCTCCTCCACATGTCATTGCTACTATTAGTTTCGCCCAATCATGAGTCGCCTTGCTGCTAATCCCCTAAAACAAAACATAACAAATTATAAATTACAATGTATAAACTTTTAATACATAAAAGACAACCATTATCGCTCTCTGCAACTTGTTTTAGAAAGACTACCTCAAATAATTACTAAACATCCTACTAATGTCTAATAAGTAATAAAATATGATAGAGGCATTAAGAAATGGAAGGAAGTAATCAAGGTTGACAATGACATTCCAATGTCTTTTTTTTTACAACATATTCAAACAAATGAGCGCCCAACCAAACCGATAAAATTTGCTAGATTATTGTTGGCCACGTGTTGTAAATAAACAGAAGAGGAAGAGAGAATCGTGTTTTATCTTATTCCATATAGTCCAGGGTATATATATACAATACAATAGTTAGGGTTTTACTTGGAGAACAAAACCCTAGAATATCCCGGATATATTAACGGATGTATAATGGGCATCCATATTATATTTCATAACACGTACTATAATGTCGCAAGAGCATGAGCCCAAAGAGAAGATTAAAACACCACTAATTCATCAAAGAAGACTCCGGAGTCCTAACCATGGAAAATACTAACTAGCTTCTCCAATAAAAGCACACACGTAGTGACAAAAGCTTTTCATTAAATGTTATCCCCTCCCCCATGCCTTCCAAACTTCATATGCTGAATCTGTAAATTACAAAGATCCCTTAACAAATGAAAAACAAATATACATAGATATAAAGTCCCCATCAAGGGAACCCAAAGACGATATTATTCTCCTATTTGAGATTTGCTCATGAAATCCAGGACTATAAAAAGAGATGCCGACCACAAATTTTGTACTCCGGACAGCTATAAAAGTGTAACCTGATAAGATAACAGTTACAACTCTAGACATGGATTTGAAAACCCCTCTACCACCA
Organism: Beta vulgaris subsp. vulgaris; assembly: GCF_026745355.1. NCBI lineage: Eukaryota > Viridiplantae > Streptophyta > Magnoliopsida > Caryophyllales > Amaranthaceae > Beta > Beta vulgaris. The sequence continues at coordinate 26,525,745 of NC_079202.1, read as the reverse complement.
ATCAGTTATATATATCATAAAATCCCTTTATGTGCTGCTAAACATGATCAATTGCTCTCTGAGAAACACATAGCTTGTACAGAAATTATTTTTGTTCAATCATTTGTTTCTCAACTTGCAATATCAACAACCATAATTTAAGTATTCTTGAAAACATAGTTGCTATGAACTCCTAAGTTAACACATTGAATCAAGAGAAAAGGCAAAAATTAGGCGAAGAGGATAGATTTGTATTGCTAATATTAGGAGAATAAAATATTTCATACCTAGGAGGTGACAGGTGAACTCTCTCCCAATTATTTTTTGTTTTGAAGAGGATGAGGACCTCCAAGCCACAAAGGGTTTGTGACACTGGAGCCAGGGCATGCACAGGATGCACACAAGCTGACATTTTTTAAGAAGAGATTATCCTAACTTTTAGATGATATAGTTATAAAATCTGTTAACCTGATTTCATTGCATAGAATTATTTTATTCTTAGTTGATGAAGAGTTTGTTTTTCTTTTTGATCAGTTCGACTACCGAAAGAGTTTGGAAAAAGAGGAGAAAATCAACAAAATCAGAGATGGTGCCAAACTGCTAACAGTGCACTGTTTTTTTTTGTCTACCAATGATAAGACCATTAAGTTTTGGAAGGTAGGCTATTCTGTTTAGTGCTACTACAGTAAGTCTCGCATATTTATCTGAATTATCTCATTGAGTGCTTTGTTATAATCTGTTAAATTTCATTCTTTGGGGAATGGGAGCTACTATACAGAACTGAATTAGTAAATTAGTCACCAACAAGCTGATATTAAAATGAATGAAGGAGCTTATAAATTAGTCACCTGAAACATTATGCATATCTTGGTCCCGACCACTAGTTCGTTGAACATGAGCTTCCATTAACATGCTTAATTGTTTTGCCATATCATTCATCTTTTTGCCGTAATCCTCCTTTATTTCATCTATTTTTTTGTTAAGATCAACATTTTCTCGTTCCTTCTCTTGGATACGTGACATAAGTTCAACTCTACTAGGTAAAGGCCCTCTTACATCTTTAGGTGTTACACCAAAACCAAAGCAAACAACGCTAACACGATCTTGTTCCCCAAAGCATTTTTCGACAACTTCAAAGTGTGATAGGGATGGATTCTCTTTCTCAACGTTAACTATCTCATTCTAAAATAATAAAACACAAAAAAGAAAAGTTTATTGTGAGCTCACATAAACATTATTTTGGAAATTCTAGAACATTTGTGAAAATATTACATACATATTTGCCATCCTCATCTTCATCTAAATTTCCAGATTTTCTTTTCCTTGTCCTCTTAAAAACAGCTGATATTGGAGGCGGTTCCTTCCCTTCTTTACCTCCCTTCATATAAAATAATCAAACCATCAAAGGAGCATTATATAAAGAAAAGACTATAAATTAAAAATCTTACCATATCATCCCAAATTACTTGTCTGAATGGCATGCTACCAGTGCGATGAGGCATTGTTAAATTTCCTCTATTTCCGGAATTTCTAGAACTAACTTTCTACAACCACAAAGTATATGTTAGTAATTAAACCTCTATTGAGGAAAAGAGTTGTTAATCGTTACAAAAATGACATACTAAATTGCTAAATATTAAGAAAATGACATACTTTGAAATTGGAACTTGTAAAATGCTCTTTCACCAACCACTCCCAATCCTCCTTTGTTAGATCATTTGGCGTTTCTTTTAATGCACTTTCCGGACCACCTTTTTTGAATTCTGCATCAAGATCCCTCTCCAGTTTTGCCACAATCTTTTCAAATGGCTGAGGGTTATTGTACGGTCCAATTCAAAGCCATTTCCTGCAAATTTGTTCTGCAAAAGAAAAAATTTGGAATACAAATTAATGAAAACAAAGTTGTGTATGCAATTACTGTATATGCCATATAAAGGTCAAGTTAGCATTACCACAACTAATTGCCACATATGCTCCTTTGCACTATCATCTATCTCGTTCCATGAATGCACTCTAACTGGACAAATTAAGCGATCTCGAACAATTTTGCCCATGTGCATTGTCATTTCCTTATGGTTGTCTCCAACTGGACCACTGTTATAAAAATTCACCTCTAATTTCTCACCTTCTTTAAGATTTCCCACTTTCTTGCACTTGTTAACTCCCCTTGGCTTTGCATCCGGTCTCCTATTTCTCTTCCGAACAGTAGGGGTGGATACTTCCATAAAGCAACAAAAAATCATTAATGGGATATAAAGAATTAAAGCTTGAATTTTAACAATTTGATGTTCAAAGTTAATTTCATACCTTCCTCCTAGATCCTCAAGGCATCTTGTGAAGAACTTTGATCAAGAAACTTACTAATTGCATCATTATTGATGGATCTTTGTAAGAAATCATCATGGTCTATCTCCTCATCAAGAGATAAAGTTGAAGGAACAGAAGTAAGCTCCTTTTCCATTTCCTCATTAGTAGTCCGTTGGTTCATTTGGCTTGCATTAGTTACATTTAAATTTGAAGTTAAGGAAGTAACATGTACATGGTTTGTGACCATAGGGGAAGTAACTGTTTCACCTAAAGTGGACAAAGAAGGGGGTTTTGCATTCACACTCGAAAATAATGTAGCTTTTAGTCCTTTGCCACGGTTTTTACCAAGTATTCCAGGTGCCAGAAATATGTTCTTCTTCCCACCTAGTGTCATTATGACGTACACGAAAACTTAACCTGTCCATGTATTACTTTTGGTTAGTGGCATGTCAAGAAATAAAATTTGGGATCACAACCGGATCGAAGATTTAAAACCATAGTCCAAACAACAAAACTAATCCAAAAAATTAGAAATTTCCTGCTTCCTTATCAGCTTAACGCACCAAATATTTTACAACTTTATCTCTTTTTCTGTTTTTGTAGGTTTCTGAGTCATTTCATTGCATTGTTGTTGCCTGCTTGTACTTCCATGATTCATGGCTTCCTTGTTAAGTGCTCTGTGATAAAGACGTTGAATTATGATTATGAGTTAAATAAAGTTGCAAATGGAGGCCAGATTGAACATGCATTGGTATAGAAAATGCAACTTCTTAGGGACAACCTCACTCTCTGGACATCAGACCAGGTTCGTACAGCTATTGGAATTGATGCGGTTGTTTTTGTCTGCTAATAATTTGTGACCTCATTATATATAACTAATCTCATATTATATTTGTGCAGGATCAGTTGGACTGACCATAAAAGGATGTAAAGTGCTGGTGTATGTGGTCAATATGTTGTGCATTAATTTTTTGGTTTCAGGATTTGGAGAATTTATGTGCTTGTATCACGTGTAACGTGCAGGTGGGTGATGGTACCACAACAGTTGTTATACTAGCTGGTGAATTTTTGGAAGAAAAAGATTGGCTACAAGCATTGAAGGACATAGTTTGGAAGAAAAGAAAAGCTTATTATCCAAGTGTGCAGCAACTACACTCAGCTCAAAGCTTATAGGTGGAGAAAAAGATTTCTTTGCACAAATGGTTGTTGATGCGGTTCTTGCTGTTGGAACTGATGACAGGTTGAGCATGATTGGAATTAAAAAGGTAATTCTCTCTAGAGGTTGAGTTATGGATAATTTTGACTAGAGTTGTATGATTTTATTTTACTCCGGTCTCCCGAGCCTTGTACAGTTGTATTTCCTCTTATCTATCTGCTGAGTTATAGATCTTGACGAGTATTTTGGGACTTAAAAGGAGATGTGAACAAGCTGCAGGTTTGATCTGCCTCATGTTAAGATGAGATATGCAGAGCAAGCTTAGCATTTAAATTTTCACTCTATTATTATTATTGTGTTAACATTGTAGAGACTTTGCTGGTTATAAAACAAAAACTATAATCAAGGAGCTAATGAGTAAGCAGACACACAGTCTGAACTTCATATGGATAAAATCCTCTTTGTTCATAACCTACTAAACACACTTACTTTAAAACCCCTCATTTTACAGTCAAGGTAACTCAAAGCAACAAACTTAACCATAACCCCAAAAATAATCAATAATTGTGAGAAAATACTAGTCATGACCCTCACCCTCTTTCCAAATCTAAGAATATAATATAATTAAGTTCAGTTCAAGGCCCTTCATAATAGTTGATCACTCATAAAAATCCAATCATAAATCTCATATTAGTATTGTTTCCGAATAATACTAAATCCATAGAATGAAACATTGAGTATCTGTGCCATTGAAACATGGACAACTACCAGGAGAGAAGGGTAGAAAATCTAACCTGGACGACTGAAACCAGAGGGATGGAACTCTTGGTCAATGACAACGTGGAACTCAGATTAGAAGAATAAGCCGCTGGAGAAGCTGAGAGAAGCCTGATTAAGTATTGAACTAGTTAGAGACATGATGAAACCTCTACCTCAGTCGTGACGCTGAAATAATAAGCCACATCAAACACGTTAAATCACTTACCAAGCTACCAGCAGCATAAATTGAGTGTGCAATTCCCCTAGACAGCACAGGAGCCTAACCAATATGGCCAATAACACTTAGATACATATTAATAATACAATGCAAAAATAAAGAAAGTAGTACTAGCTTATTAAATTCCATTGATTTACCAGATCATTAACACTAAAATCTCAAAGTTGTGCAATTTTATTTTAGCAAGTAGTACTTTCAGCACCAATAAATAGGCAAGAACTAATAAATTATTTCA